>NC_048311.1:14000893-14245561 GCF_013100865.1 Trachemys scripta elegans | reverse complement strand
GGCTCGGGGGCTCCGGCGGGGGCTCGGGGGCTCCGGCGGGGCCGGGCCCGGGGCTCGGGGGCTCGGCCGGGGGCTCGGGGGCTCCGGCAGTGCCAGGCCAGGCCGGGAGCTCGGGGGACGGGCCGGCGGGGCCGGAGGCCGGGCTGGGGACCGGCAGTGCGGTGCCGGGGACCTGGGGGCCGGGCCGGGGACCGCAGTGCTGAGTGGGCCGGGCCCGGGGCCGGCACCCCAGGGCCGGGGACAGCCTGGGCTGCGCCTCCTCCCCCCCACACTTCCCCTTACCTGCTTCAGGCTTCCCGCGACTCAAATGTTCGCGGGAAGCAGGGGAGGGGGCGGAGACTTTGGGGAGGGGGCGGAGTTGGGGCGGGCGCGGGCCCGTGGAGTGTCCTCCTTTGGGAGGCGCAAAATATGGTAACCCTACTGTACTCCTTCCAGCACACAGGATGGAGTAGGTCCATCTCACAGCTCGCAGGTACTACGCCAAGATCAGCCACAGCCCATATCATTAACTCCAGTTCAAGCCATGGGGCATCCGTTGAATCGGTACAGATGATATCAGCACCAGGGCCAACTGTCTGCATACTGATGGCATATCAGGCAGCTTCAGACTGCTTGCCTCTCAGTCCCTGATTTTGCACTAGTTCAGGAATTTTCCAGTGTCATGGTTTCTACTGCTTCATCCCTCCATTGTGACCTTTGTCACAGAACGTATGGCCGCTATCTTAGACATTCAGGCTGAATTTCTGCAGGAGAATACGCATAAGCTGTTGGATATTCTCTAATCATGAGCTCCAGGGAAAGTAGCTCTCCTGAATAATGAGGTCCTCTTGGAGCCTGCCAAGGCCCTCTGGAATACTCCTGTTTTGTTGCCTCCCGTGGCAAAGCATGCAGAGAAGCAGCATGTTGTTGCCATTCAGGATCTTGAGGGTTTCTACTCCCACCCAGCCCCTGACTCTCTTATGGTAACTGCAGCACATGACAGGGCATAACAGGGAAGGAATAAATCCACACATACGGACAAAGCGTCCAAAAGGATGGACTTGATTGGGAGGCTGATTTATACCACCTCTTCCCTGCAATTGTGCATCACGAACCAGCAGCCATTCCTCTCTAAATACGACTTTGTTAATTGGATGGCCATGTCTGAGTTTGAAGAGGCCAGAAGCCGCCAGAGAAGTGTTTAAGGCGTTCATTGCAGAACACTGTATGGTAGCCAAGACTTCATTACAATCAGCCCTGGATGTGACAGATGCCTTGGGCAGAATTATGGCATCAGCTGTGACCATGAGCAGGGCCACATGGCTACAGAATTCAGGCATTGTGCCTGATTTGCAGCAGACCATTGAGGACTTACCTTTGGATGGTTGGGTTTTGTTTTCGGAAAAGATTGGCAAGACCCTGCACTCTTTTAAGGATTTCCGAGCTACTTTGAATTCCTTGGCAGTTTAGACTCTGGCTGTACAGAGACACCACTATAGCCGTCAGCAGCAACAGCAGCAATACCACTTGCAGCTTTCTTCAGGTAGTCCTCATTTCCTGTAAAGCAGCAGGACTACCTCAGGAAGGGGGCATAGATCCCAGAAGCGAAGGCCCTCTGATTCCAGATTTACCCAGCTGGTTCATTCTCCCAGGATCCAGCAAACATCCATTTTGATTTGTGTGTCCAGGGAAGCAGTGATGTCTCAATTTCTGTTCCCCCGGGATGGGATGGCTTGTTTTTACTGAGTTTGGGACTCTATTACTACAGAAAGCTGGGTCCCAAGCACTGTCAGATCAGTTTATGGCAGACCGCTCCTCTCCATCCCTCCTCCCCACCCACCTACCTCATCCCTCTTCAGGGACCTCTCTCACAAGATACTTGTCGAGCAGATTCAGTCTCTCCTGGCCTTTGGGGCTGTATAGGAGATCCCTCTGCAGCATCGGGGACAGGAATTCTCCTCCCAGTATTTCCTGGTTCCTAAACCCAAGAGAGGGATGAGTCCTATCCTTGACCTCTGCCATCTCAACAAATACATCAGATACCTGAGATTCTGGATCGTTACTGTAGCAACGTGTCCTTCCCACATTAAATCACGATGACTGGTTTGCTCCCTAGACCTTCAGGATGCTTACTTCTACACAGTAATTCTCCCAGCCCACAGGAGGTTTCTTCAGTTTGTCATGGTGGATTGGCACTATCAGTACACCATGCTCCCTTTTGATCTGTCTCCTGCTCCCTGGGTTTTTACCAAATCAATAGTTGTAGTGACACCATACCTTAGGAAGACAGGAATCCATATCCTCCCATATCTTGACAACTGGTTACTTAGGGACAAGTCCAGAGAAGAAGTCCTCTTTCGTGTTCAGTTCACGCCATGCTTACTTGACTGTCTAGGTCTTATCCTAAACAGCAGAAAGTCAACACCAGTCCCAACTCCAAGAATCAAATTCATTGAGGCCCTGACAGACTCTACAAGTTCCAGAGTGTTTCTGCCGACTCACCAATTTCCACACAATTTGCCTCTCAAGTCTGGAACTGCAGTCTCAACCCTCAACCACAGCCCAAGTCCTCTTCAGTGGCTGAAGTTGATTTATCATCCGAATCATCATACTTTGGACAGACTGGTCCAACTTTCTTCACCAATCTTGAACTCCATACAGTGGTGGACAGTTCAAGGCAATGTGTCCTGGGGATTCCCTTTGCTCAGTCCCCACTGTCCAGGACTGTTGTCACCAATGCCTCCTTAATTGGTTGGGGAGTGCATCTGGGGTCACTGAAAGTTCAAGTCCTGTGGTCAGAACTGGAAGCTTCTCTCCATATCAATGTCCTGGAGCTTCGTGCCATCTATAATGCCTGTCAGGCCATTCGAGATCATATCAGGGACTCACTGGCGCACATCCTTACCAACAATACCCACATGATGTATTATGGAAACAGGCCAGGGGGGTGGGGGTGAGGGGGTGGGGAAGCATACTCCAACATGCTGTTATCAGGAGGTGATCAGGCTCTGGCAGTTCTGCATCAGGAAAAACATTTCCCCCATGGATGATCATTTACCTGGGATCCAGAATCACCTGGCAGATCACCTCAGCAGAAATTTCTCCCTGAATCACATGTGGTCTCAGAAGCCCAGCATCCTGTGCTGTCTTTGCAGTTTGGGGCACTCTGACCATTAACCTGATCTCCACAAGATGCTGTCGAGGGGATCTCGGGCTGGGCTCTCTGACTAATGCTTTTCACCAGAGTTGGGAATTGGCACTCTTGGGTGCCCTTCCTCCATTCCAATCATCCTGCAGGTCATTCTCAAGCTGAAATTGGATCATGCCAAACTCATTCTCATTGCTCCGGTGTAGCCAAGACAGTGTTGGTTCTTCGACCTCCTCGCTTTATCGGTTCAGTCTCCCATATTCCTTCCTTTTCACCCTGACCTCCTGGCTCAGCATCACAGTCAGATTTGGCATCCAGGACTTAGCTCCCTGCATCTCCCGGCATGGGTGCTGCTCAGTTAGATGAGAAGGAACAGTGTTCATAGGTGGTGTGGCAAATCTTGCTTAACAGTAGAAAGCCTTCCACAAGAGCAGCATATTTGGCCAAATGGAAGCAGTTCTTGCTGTGGTCGTCAGCCCAGGGAGTTCAATCGAAGATGGTTTGTATGAAGGACATTTTGGAGTACCTGTTACACCTTCAGTCTTCTAGTCTTGCACTTAGTTTGTTGAGAGTGCATGTGTTGAGAGTGTTGTGGCGATTTCGGTGTTTTATCTACCCATCCATGGGAAGTCAGTATTTTCAAACTCCATGGTAGTGAGGTTCTTGAAAGGAATGACTCATTTCCACCTGCCTGTGAAAGTACCGGTTTCTTTGTGGGACCTTAATGTTGTCTTAGCAGCTCTTATGGGACCTCCGGTTCGAGTCTTTGTCCACTTCTTCATTCTCCCTTCTGTGTCAGACAACTGCTTTCCTTGTGGCAATAACATCTACAAGGAGAATGTGAGAGTTGCAGGCTTTGATGGCAGAGCCTCCTTACAATTTTCCAAAAACAAAGTAACCTTGGAGCCACACCCTAAGTTTTTGTCCAAAGTGGTTTCTCAGTTTCATTTGAACCAAATTATATATCTACCAATGTTCTTTAAGTTGCATTCAACCCCAGATGAGCAGCATTTTCACACATTGAATGTTAGGCGAGGTTTGGCTTTTCACCTGGATAAAACTAATCCTTTCCATTCTTCATCTCATATGTGAACCAAATGAAGGGATGAGCAGTCTCTACACAGACAGTTTCCAGGTGGATAACTTCCGGTATCTGACAGCAGACAAAGTAGCTCAGACTGCACCTCTTCAAAGGGTGCGAGTTTATTCCACATGGGTCCTGACGATGTTGATGAGATCTCTCAGTGACGTTCCTACATTGGACATTTGCACGGCTGCCACTTGGTCCTCTGTACATGTATTTACAAACCACTATGCCATTGCTACTGCATCCAGATCAGATGCAAGCTTTGGGGAGGCAATCCTGCAGTTCTTGTCTAAATAGACTCCGAACCCCACCTCTTACAGGCACTGCTTGTGAGTCATCTACATGGAATAACGGCTGCATCTACTCCAAAAAGAAAAAATGGCGTTTTACCTGTATTGTAACTGTTGGCCTTTGAGATCTGATGCAGACGTGTATTCCACAACACACCTTCCTTCCCCTCTGCATTGAAGTCTGTGTTAATGACATTCGGTGTGAAGGAACTGAGGGGGGTTGGGGCACTGCCGCGCTTACATAGCCAGGGGAGGGGCTAGGGGCAAAGGGTGTGAGTGCTGCCCCACGGGTACTGCTAGGCAAAGTTCTTCAGCTTCAGTGTGCGAGGTGCATGCAAACCTGCTTGGATTACCTGTCTGCATCACATCTCAAAGGACAACAGTTACAATACAGGCAAGTAACCGTTTCCTCCCCCTCCCCCGCATTCCCCCAAAAAGATAAAAGGAGGATGGGGAGGGGGCTGGGGGCTGTGTTAGGTTTGTTTACATTAGGAAATATCAGGAATATAAAGCTTGTTGTTCCCTGTTTTTGCTGGAGGACTTACCGGGGTTCCTAATGGGTGTGAGAACTTTCTCTGTCTGTAATTGACAAGGCAGGGTATTGAATCTTTAACAAAGCCATCGTTTACTTCCAGCTGTTTGTGTAGGAATTTGAATTAAATAGGTGGTAGCAAAAGCAAAACAGTATGGATAAGATAATCACGTCCTCCATGGCATCACTGATTACATCCCTCCATAGTGTCTCGGAAAAAAACAGAGCAAACAACAGCTACCTGTTTTATTGAGATGTAGTGGGGCCTATTGAATAGGGCACTGGAGTGAAAGTTGGGAGACCTGGGGTGAGGTGCCATTAAGCAGCTGAGTGACCTTGCACAAGTCACTTAACCTCTCTGTGCTTCTCTCTCCCTTGCCACCCTTTGTTTGTCTTTGTCTTATGCATTAGTGCAAGGTCAAAAATTAAGCTCTTCATATAGGGATTGTTAGGGATGGTTTTGGCAGGCAGGAAGGAAAGGGGTCTTTATTACTTGTGTGGTCTCCTTTGAATCCCATTTTCAAATATAGACACTTAGGTTTCACCTACAAAATATGTAAGCAGATACAAATGGGCACTTACACTCAAGCTTATTCTTATATGCAAATACATGTTTTACACGCACAATTACCCATTAGTGCTAGGTCACAAATTAAGCTCATTGTATCAGGTTTGTATGCCTTTGTATCTAAAGATATGTATGTATATGAGTGTGGGACTGGGGCATTCCAGGGGGAGAAGGGGTTTGATGTTGGAACCTTAATTATTTCTCAGTGTTTAGGTTCTTTGAAAAACAACAATCTAATTTCCTGATTTTCAAACACTATTTTTCTTAAGCTTTGAATTTTTGTCATTTTAAAATGTTGATTTTTAAATGGTAATAAAGTTTTAACATATTCTAAGGTTGTACATCCAGTATATGTCTTGTAGTCACAAAGTGTTTAGCCTGAGATTTCATGTGGATATTAGATGAGAACTGAGAATGTAGAAGAACTTTATAAATATTAATTAAGCTTCCCAACACTACTGTGAGGTAGGTAAATATATTAATTGTATAGCTGGGCAAACTGAAACACAAGGAAATTAAAGTGACTTGTCCAAGGTCAGCTGAAAGTCAGTAGCAGAGTAAAGAATTGAACCCAGGAATCATGACCCCTAAGTAAGTGTGTGCGTGTGCGCAAGAAGACCTGTCAAGCACACATGAATTAGGGGACAGCAGGCTGCTACGTTTTCTGAAGTCACAATCAACCACACATGATATGTAGGGTTCCAGGTGAATGCCTAGCAATTGTGTAAGGCGTGGAAGCCTGAATTTTACTCCTGTGGGATTCCCTCCTGTCTGCTCCCTACCTTCCCCAAGCTATCCTTGAGTGATTCTCCCCAGCCTGATTGACAGTGTCTGGAATCTCACCGTGCCAGTGGCAGCTTTGTATTGTATGAATAGAAAACTGAGCCTTTATTCCTCTTCCTCTTGGGTCCTGTGGATTGGAAAGGGTCTGCCTCAGATGGACTCTATTGGAGATAAATCAATACATTTCAACTACCTGGGAACAATAGTAAGAGTCATTACTAATATATTGCCTTCCATAGGAGGATGTTAGAGCACTTCACAAATATTAATAAATTTAGCCTCATGACACCCCTGTGAAGTAGGCACTGTAGTCCCTAGCTTACAGATGAGGAACTGAAGCACAGAGCTTCTAAGTGATTTGACCAAGCTAGGACCAGACCCCACGTCTTCCTGGCTTTCAGTCATGTAACTTCACCATAAGACCATCCTTCTGTCCCAGAATTGTCATTGCTGTAGTCTCTGGTAGAGCCATGTTGCCCGAAGATATTTTTCTGGCCCATCAGTATGCTCCTAGGATACACTCCTAGATAGTATGACAGCAGACCCTTGTGCATTATTACTTGCATCTATCATGGTGAAAGATTTTTATATATGAATGCAGTGCTTTACCATGTGGATGGTCACAGTATAAATACATAGATAGGGGTATAGCAGTTTCCCCTAGCCTATATGAGCACCAGATTTGTCCATGGGTGGCATGGGCAGACCTCATAAGTATTAGGAGGGCAACAAGTGCCACATATACATTGCACATTGACCACACACTGTGTCTTCTTGCAGTGCTGTCTGGTAAAAGGTAGCAGTATAGTGAATACGGATGTGTAGCACCGGTAGCGAACGGAGCCTGAGGGTAGGTCTACACTTACCCGGTAGTTCGGCGGCGAGCGATCGAACTTCCGGGTTCGACTTATCGCGTCTTGTCTGGACGCGATAAGTCGAACCCGGAAGTGCTCGCCGTCGACTGCGGTACTCCAGCTCGGCGAGAGGAGTACCGCGGAGTCGACGGGGGAGCCTGCCTGCCGCGTGTGGACCGAGGTAAGATCGAACTAAGGTACTTTGAATTTCAGCTACGTTATTCACGTAGCTGAAGTTGCGTACCTTAGTTCGATTTGGGGGGTGAGTGTAGACCTGGCCTGAGAGTCAAGCAGCGAATGGTGAATGAAATCTCCCTACTTGGAGCTGCTTGTGAGTAGTCAAGTGGATTTAAAGATCTGTTATATTTAGTTTCGGACAACACTGATTTATCCTGAATTGAGAAATAGAGAAGAGACGATTCTAATCTTGTGTAGTCCACAGTTCTTGAGTTTGGTAAGGCACTCAGATACCACCATGATGAGCATGAAATAAATACCTGGAGAATGGATGGATTATTTAGTGTACATGCTGTCAAGGGTTATCTATAGAGAATGTTCTGTTTGTGATACGTTATTAGATATGGTGATGGGGAGGGGATTAAATACAGTTTTTCTTTTGCCTAAACAGGCAAGTTAGAAGTGTTTTCTATACACTGTCTCACAAACAATAGTTTTACATACAATAGCTGCTCAGAATATTATTGACATTTGGAAAATACCATTCAAATAAATACTGTTTAAATTTAGATTTTAAATCCTTTTTAAAACTGATCATTTTCTTTCCAGGGAAATACTTTTGTATTTAATCAACCGCCCAAATGAGTAGATTTTTGTCTGCATTTTTGAATAATTATTTTAATGTAAAAGTATCTTTCCTGCATACTGGATCCTTAAGAGGATTTATTCTTGGGTTTTATTTTCTACATAGGGATTAGTTAACTAGTAACTGACTAAGGATATTAATTCCTTTAGTTGTAACAATGAGTGCATTTAAGTATGAATGTAATGTAATATACATGCACACACACGCTGGTATGTACATTATCTGCCATTATTGGAAAGGTTTAAAATAAACAAAAAATTTGTTTTGTACAGGCCAAAAAATGGTGCCCTAGACTTTGTCAAGGGCATTTCCTTTAAGCACCAGTACAAACTACTTTGTGACTTCTGGGAAGTGCTTGTACTAGTGGTCTGTCTGAGATCTCAAGACATCCTGATGGAAATTTCCCTGAACAGTTGTAATAGTCATCTCCTATCTCTCAGCTTCTTGGTGGGAATTTCTCAGAGCAGATGTATATTTCCCTTGGGAAGTAACATCCTCAAAGCTCTGACTAATTGGCAGCCGTGAACATTTTTGAAAATTGTAATAACAAACACTAAATATTTACCTTTTCCTGAAGGAACTGCAGTTTGCACATATTGCTCTTTTGAATAATAATGATAGTACTTTGGGCTTGGTTTTGGTGTTAGTTTTGTGGAAAGATCAGAAATAGCTGAGTCTGGTGTTAAGCTGGGTTGGGAATTATTTATCGCTGAATCACTTTTTATTTTGTAACCAACCACTAAAGTGCCAGTGAATCATTGAGCAAAAAGATCATCAACGATCTGGGCAGATGTGAGCTATGTGGAGGTCCAAACCTTTCTATTATTTTTCCCAAGAAATATCCAAGTCCTTCTTCCGTCACTGTCTTTTCCATGCCACCCACAACACGGTCCCACAAAAAATATCCCCTATTGTAGGGATCTACCCTCTAGAGCCAGATATCACCCCAAGCATTGGTCAGGAGGGGTGGGTGAAGCAGAGGCGTTCCTAGAGAGCACGAAATGGCCATCCCCAGCTATTGTGGCTCTGTGCAGAACTACAAGTCTCCACCATGTCCAGGTGCTAGGGAATGAGCTCACAACCAAACTCATCCCTTCATATAGCCAGTCTCCTTATTTGTTAGTGCCAGTGTGTAATACCAGCAAGCATATTAGTCAATCCTGTGTCCCAGTTTAAAAGGTTAAATTATTTCATAACCCAGATGATTATACACTAACTCTGTACTTCTGTAGTGTGTCTCATTTGAGCATCTCAAAGCACTTTGCCAACATTAATTAATTAGCCTCACAGCACCCCTGGGAGGTCATTTAGCATGATGACTGTTTTACAGGTTATTTATCAAAGGCCACGCAGCATAGAACCCAAGACTCCTGAATTCCAGTCTCATGTTCTAACCACTAAGCTTCTCTCTTATCCAGACACACCTGCGACCTGTTGTGACTTATTTTGATCTGCAAGGTCTTACCCTCTCACACCCAATGACAGAAACCAAAAAATAGCCATTCTTGATAGCAGCTCGCAGTTCTAGTATCATGAGGCTGACAGGCTGGGTATTACACTCAGCATTGGTATTACAGGGCTGTTTCTGAGCCATGTCAACTGTGCAGGAGGAACAGATTTATCGACTTCCCTCTGGTGCCAGGCTTGTTCGCAGGCTTTGCACATTTGCTTTGCACACAGGGAATGGTGAAGTGCTTGGATCTGCTGCTATTCTTGTGCCACTGGTCAGTGTAGCATTTGTCTGGAATGAAGAGACAGACTGGAGTCACTGCTCTTTATTAGCAAGAGCAGTGTTCACCACGCTGGGCCAAATTCTGCCCTCATTAATGCCCCGTTGAAGTGAATCGGGGCTACATGGCATGCAAGGGCTGAAGCTGGTTCTTTGTCTTCACGGCAGTAGATATACATTTGCTTTATCACTCATGTGTCATTTGGGAATTTACAGTCCAACTCTACCTTACTCAGGAACTAAATGAGTTATATTTGTTTTGCCAAGTCAGGCTTTTGCTGTGCAGAGGCAATGATGAGAAATTGTAGCATGTGTAGAGATAGCATTGAGGCAAATTACTGTGCATATTGTATTCTGCTGCAGTCCTGTAAAAAAACACCGCTAACAGTAAAACTAAAGAACACACGGCACCGTATGGTCCTTTTATAGTGTTACTCATTAGCAAAATTCTCAATCTACATCTCATTGTCGATGGATGACAACACAGTACCTTGCCTATATTTGTAATGTACCAAGAACACTGGGACTGCTTACTGCTATCTTTGAAGGAAATGATGACACTCCCTCCACACTGTGTAATCTAAAATCTGTTGCTGGATTTGAAAAGCTGGCAGAATTATCTTCCTGCATGTCATCAAACTCTTGGTTTAGTCAATTTAATTTAAATTGAAGACAGTCTTTTATTTAGTCCCAACATTTCGACCTGAAGTTTACCCATCTTAACAGTTCTGACTATTCTAGCATTTATAAAATGCTGGGATGCAAATGGCCTGACCAGGGCTTTAAAAATCAGAACTAAACCTTTAGCTTCTTTATTAACAATGACTTATTAAAATTCATCTTCACTGCTAGCCGGACTTTCACAGCTGAGCATGGAGCGCTGACTGCAAAGCACACAGCAGGATTAAAGACTTCGTGGGGGAGAAGCATGCTGCTAAAAACACATAGGATATTGAATGCAAAACACAATAATAGAATGTGAAGGCTGTACAGTTTTAAGAGTCTAGAATTGTAAAGTTAAGGTTCTTGTAGTGTTATTAACTCAGCTATATTGTCAATGTGTATTTTCTATTCCTGTTCCCAGTAAACGTTTAGCTAAATGTATTAATTTTATTGTAAAATGTGTACTGGAAAGCATACAGGTTATTAAAGGTGGCTAACTTAATACAGAACTACCTTCCTCCCTTTCATGCCTCTCCCACTCTTCTGCCAGTTTTCCCTTTCCACTAACTGAAGCAGAGGGAAGCCTTTTCCACTTGCACCACATTTTCCTCTCATTTGCATCGTTGTAAACTAGGTGCGTCTCCACTGAAGTCACATGGTGTAATACTGAGCCAGGTGATGGAATTTCAGGCCCCTTATATTGGCACCAGGGTTGAGACCCCAGACAGTGTGGATTTGCTGACTGACTGAAATAATTGGTCTAAGTATGTCTGAACCGCCTTTGTCCATCTTATTTGGTGTTTATTCTGAAGCCTAATAATGGCCATTTAAATTGTCAGCATTAACTTCCAGCTACTCTGGGATTGTGAGTGGAGCTTGAGTAGAGTTACTACCATTTCCTTCTGTGTTCCTACATTTGACCCTTGGAAAACAGGAGTTTCTAATGGAAACCAATTGGTTGCCGTTGCTCTCAGAAAATAACAAATTTTAATTTGATTTTGTCGCTGTAAAGTTCTTTTGTCAAATTTCCCCTGGTGAGCACTATACACCAGCCAAGTTTGAACTTGGAAACTTCAGCCATGTTTTAGTAAATCCAAAAAACTGCTTATTTCTACTTAGAAAACTCCAAAATAATTGCATTGATTCTTCTCAAACCTTCCCAAAAAAGCACCTTGCAAAAGTTGTAATCAACTGAAATTCTGACAAAGCCACAACAATTCACTTCCTCTGCCACACTGAATGTTGATTACTTCAGTAGCTTTAAACACACAAACTTGAGGCATTTTTCCTGATGTGCTTGCTCTACATGCTCGCAACTTACTAAGATCGCTACCAAATTGTTAAGGTACTAATTCTCATTGAGGACTCTATATGAAAAGTATTATAAACTGACACAGGTCAGGCATTTTTGAGTTATCAGCACTGGTCACTAGAATCAGAACTAGATTCATAGATTCTAGGACTGGAAGGGACCTCGAGAGGTCATCGAGTCCAGTCCCCTGCCCTCATGGCAGGACCAAATACGGTCTGGACCGTCTTGATAGACATTTATCTAACCTATTCTTAAATATCTCCAGAGATGGAGATTCCACAACCTCCCTAGGCAATTTATTCCAGCGTTAAACCACCCTGACAGTTAGGAACTTTTTCCTAATGTCCAACCTAAACCTCCCTTGCTGCAGTTTAAGCCCATTGCTTCTTGTTCTATCCTTAGAGGCTAAGGTGAACAAGTTTTCTCCCTCCTCCTTATGACACCCTTTTAGATACCTGAAAACTGCTATCATGTCTTCTCTTTTCCAGACTAAACAAACCCAATTCTTTCAGCCTTCCTTCATAGGTCATGTTCTCAAGACCTTTAATCATTCTTGTTGCTCTTCTCTGGTAACCTTGTCCCATGAGTTATAACTCTAAAGTCACTCAGTGGAATTGGCTCAGTTTTTCTAGAAAGGTTCACCTTAGGACAGAGGTCGAGTGTGGAAATTTCAGCCATAAAAGAACATTTTTGAAAAAAGCTACAAGCATCTTGGAAACAATGCTGTACATGGAAAATGTTTTGCAACCTTAACCTTAGCTTTTGCTCTAAAGAGATATGGGGATGGAATAGCAGGTGACCGCAGGCTCTTTTGCTAACAAATGTGTGTCCTCTACTTTTGTTTTTTTCCCTACAGCCCTCTGCTTGCAGTGTCCTTTGCAGCCTCCTGTGCAGTTCCAGGAATCGCCCTGCTGACCCTGGGAGTAAATCCTCTCACTGGGGCGCTGGGAGCCTTCAACATTTTCCTGTACACGTGTTGTTACACACCGATGAAAAGAATGAGCATTGTCAACACGTGGGTGGGAGCTGTTGTTGGTGCCATTCCCCCCATCATGGGCTGGACTGCAGCTACTGGCAGCCTTGATGCTGGTGAGTATGAAATATAAGTCTCATATTTGGAGACCCAGGCAGAGAGACAGGCGGTTGCCATTACTGCATTTGGGACAGCTGAAAATAACCACCCTGGAGACAAAAACTATTGGTTTCCCTTAAGCACAGGTATTAGCGTAGGATGATGCAATACATATTGTAGCACAATGCCACAAAAAGTGGTTTGTATTCCATTTAGTTAATAAAGACTTGTTTGTGTTGGCAAACATGCATGGCACGGTACCATATTAGGACTGAAGAAATAAACAGAGATCTTGTCATTCTGCCTTTAGAGGGCTTTAGAGACAAAGGACTAGTTGCAGGATGAGTTCCATAGAATATATGCTGAGACTGTCTGGGAACAAAAATCAGGATGAAGAGCACTGACCCAGCATGTGGGCTGTGAATAGAACAATATGTTATAGAAATTCAGAATAGAAACAAATCAAGTTAGGCCGCCTTGCTGAAGGGTTTCTGCAGGAAAAGTCCTGTGAGGTGTACCACTCTCTCACCACATTCTAGAAAATATCCTAGAATGTTAATTTATTGGTAGATTGCTTAACTGCCTCCTTTTAAACACTCAAAGTTCCTTTTTTCCCTTCCTGAAGGTGTGGAGATTCCTTTAAGTAACTGTGAATTATTTTTACATCACATATAAAACACTGATCTGTTCACAAGCTAAACTCTGAGGCAATTGGAGCTTGTTTTTCCTGCCAGCTAGGAACGTACAGCCTAAAAGTATCACTAATTTGTTATATTCAAGTGAAACTCTTGTAGTTCAGGTAACAGGCCCATTGAGAAATGTAACAGTCGTTTTGGATTTATTTTATGTAAATCAGTTTAGCAGGATGATGTAAATTATGGAATTGTTTAGCATGCACCCATCTCACTACTTGGCATGTTGAAGACTTTTCTTGTACTATTTGCAACAACCAGAATTCTAAACAGGAATACTCAAAATCCATGCAAAGTCCTTATCAAACCATTCATTTTTTTAGTCCTTGCTTTGGAAATCAGCCTGAATTGCCTCTGTATGTAATCTATTCTGATGTAGTTCTAATTCAGAACTGTGTTGAAAGTTTCTTAACTGCCCATTACTTGGCATGTTGGTTTTAATTCGTTCACTCTATCATGGCGCCTAAGAAAAGATGATGAAATCTTGTGTTGTGGAATGCCTATAAGATCTTTTAGGAAGCTCAGTGTTACTGAAGAGAAGAGAATTATTTTAAAAATGTTAAATAAATATTTGTGTATATTTAAAAAGTAGTAAAATAGATCTAGTTCTGGCCATTGTCAGACACAAGATACTGGCCTAGATGGACCTTGGGTCTGATACAGTTTGGCAATTCCTCTGTGTGACGAAGTGGGGATTTTCCCTTGTTATGTTGTATGTGAGCCTATGTGAGTATTACTGTTTTGCATGAATGCTGTGTGTGCCTCAGTTTCCCTGTGTATTGCACCAATGTCTAGGTGGTGGGAATAAGGGGGTGTGACTTTTCTGGAGGCTGCTCCAGCTGCCATGCCCCTGCCCTGCCAGTTGCTCCTCCTCCGGCCTTTGAATCGCTTCCAGACCAAGAGTCATCTGGTCACATCCCCCTCCTGGGTCTCAGGTTACGAAGAGGCGGCTATAGCATCGGTGCAGGCAGCTAGAGCAGCCTCCGCAAAAGTCACACCCCCTTATTCCCACCACCTAGACATTGGTGCAATACACAGGGAAACTGAGGCGTGCACACGGCATTCATGCAAAACAGTAAGACTCAAATAGGCTCACATACAACATAACGGGGGAAAATCCCCACACTACGTTTCTATGTGTGTATCAGTGTGCCATTGCCCAGTGTTTAGAGTAACTCCACATTCTCAATTCCAGGTAGGTAGAACTCCCTCCATTTGCCTCACAGTTAGTTTGGGTGAGGCTGAGCTGCTTGCTCCGCAGAAATAGTCTGGGTCAATATGAATCTATATGGTGGAACTCACGTATAGCAAACCTTGGATAATAGTGACTTAGAATTGACTGCTTCAGTGCATTGCATTCCTCTTTACAATGAAAATAGACTAATAGTGGAAAACGACTTCACTGTGAGCTCAGTTCTCCAGTGCTGAACACCCTGAACTCAGCCCTTGCAGGATTAGCCCTCTGTAAGAGGTTTGTATGTGTGTTCACACACATATATGAGCATATGCACCCATTCTCTTAAACCCACATAGCTAAGGTCATGGAACCTGTTAATGAAGTGTAATTAGCTAGCAGACTTAACCTCTTTTTAGGTAAAGGTGTGGAAATACCTTTGCACCTTGTTAAAAAAAGGATTGAATATCCGGCTGAAAAACAATGAAGAATGTGTAGCAGGGCAGTCAGAACACTAATGAAAAGAGAGCTACTCACCATTTCACTGGAATTTCTTGGGTTTACATTTTATTGTGGATTTTCTCCCCTTGCAATTTGCTCAAGCACCAGTGTTCAGAGCAATCACATTATTGTATGTGTTTCTAGTTATGGCAAAGGTAGTCATTAAGGATAGAACTTCTTTCACTTCCCTCTTTGGTGGGCAAACTTGTGTAGCCATCACTGCCCTGCTCCCATATACCAGAAAACAGCAAACATCACTGATGTGGTTCAGGAAGGCTTACTGCTGAAAGATTGTGTTGTTCCTTTGCCATAATTTAAGACGCTTCCCGGATTGCGGTTCTGGAGCTGAAGGTGCAGTTTTTGAAACAGCGTTTATAAGATCTATACTTCAGCAGAGGTAAAGAAAATAAGTCAGGTTTAGTTCCAAAAGCCTCAGATTTGATCAACCTTTTTTTATTTCCAAAGTCCATTTAGGAATTTACTTTTATTTTCCAAAATAAATGCACATTAAAATGCCACAACTTTAAAGGCTAGTGTCTCAGCAACTTCCAAGGTAAGAAGTAAGTGTTGCATTTCCCACTGGAAGTCTGGGATTCTCTTATTTCCAATAATAACAATGCCTCGCTCTTATATGCCTCTTTTCATCAGGAGATCTCAAAGTGCTTTACAAAACATGTCCAGTGGCCTGTTGCTGCCATTTCTAGCCATGATGGGTCTTGAGAGATCAGCACTTAAAGATGTCAGTGAACATCATCTAGCCTAGAACTTGGGCCAGTGTAATTTGGGACAGAATACACATTTCAGGAGAAAGAAGGAAACATTTCTATGGAAAGTCGGTATTTTTAAATGGTGCCCATTTGAAACTGCTGAGAGATTTGGAATGTGAACATAAATCCTAGGGGTGAGCAGAATGCAGGTGAGGTAGTCAAAGATATATGATAAATGCCACTTACCACATGCTTCTCACCATCGCATATCTGGTCTATTTATATATAGCTTGGCTGCCAGACAGTGGTTTGCAATGCCACATTTGCTTCCTTGAAAGCCCCTCCTTCTGTTCCTTTGTGTTGCTATTTCCTTCCAGTTAAATAAAAGGTTATTTGTTTGACTAATAAATCCAGGCCCTGACGTGACTTGTTTCACTTTGATGAAGGGGAGAATCACAGCAAATTTGTTTTAAATCATAAGCGTTAGGATAAGGTCAGAGCAAAGAATTGGTACAGCTTTCCTCTTTTTGTTTTAGATTCTCCTTCATGAGACCCACATTAAGCACTTCTGCCCATGATGCATGAGTGACTGTTGAACTTATAGTTGTTCAGTAGTACAGACGTCTTTAGGAAATAATAGAGCTATTTATTTTAGCACAAAAGAGAACAGCCCCATATGTACTTTAAATTACACTCATGCTGCTGTTTGCCTGTTGCTTGAACTATTCATTGTCAGTTTTGACTGATTTTTTTCCTAATTAGCAAATATAGCAAAATAGAATGTAGAGTGACTATTCCCATCTCCAGAGGGCCACGAGCTGCCTTAAGGTTTTTCATTTCAATGAACTCCATACACTGATGCAGTGGTGGCTTGATCCCAACCAATTGAAACCTCCTCAGGTTTTAGAACGGAGTAGTTCAGTGCCACAGCATTCATATAAACCACCCAGTTCGATAGACGTGACAAGCAGGGGTCTTCGGCATAATGTGCTTTATCAGTTAAGGGGATTTGTTCTGAGTAGGTGGCAGTGGCATAGCTGATAACAGTCTTGACAGTGTAGCAGACATTGCAGCCCCATGGTGGCCTGGAGCCATAGGTATTACTGCACCAAGGAATGTTTATCTCAAGAGACTATTTAGTTTATCTCAGATGCTCCACTTCTGGTCTCTCTTTCCTGAAAGACATCTTGTACTGATTTTCATTCATTTTCAGAAATTTAAATAATTCCTGGGGCTATGGAATTTATAGACTGAGTATCAATGGTAATCATGTGGAGGCTGATTTTTAAATTGCCTTTACTTTGTAATTCAAATTGTGTTGTATGGTAGACATTAATTATGTCAGCCAACATCTATTTACAAATGGGGATTTAAAAATGGACAGTTCTTATCTGCAAGTGACATTTGGCAGATGGATGGTTTTAGTAACAAAAAAGAGAAGAGAAGGAGAGGGGGCTGTGGCATGACCTGACAAACGACAGTTTCTGATACCTTCCCCTGTATAGCCCTTGTCTGCCAGGAAGAGGGAGGTAACGCAAAAACATAATTGTGGCTGAAATAAACGTTACAGCCCTTTGCTTTTTTCTTTCTTTCACACTGTCTTTTTGACTAAAGAGTTTGAATTTTTAAAAGCCTATTGACATGGATGCAGGTCTATTGTGAGAGCTTCTGGTGCCCAGAGCAAGACTAGATTATAATGTTCCTGAGGATTTTAGCTGGGGTCTTTGCTAACAAAATCAAGTCTTTTAGGGTTTCACTTCTCTTCAAAGACAAGATGACGAAGGAGTTCTTACTCTGTTTCATGGGAAGGTAGAGAGATTAATGTCATTGACATATGAGCATAGGAAGCTGGCGGCCCAGAAGTGTGCTCGGTGTGGGTAAAAACTGAGGCAGATGGGCAGTGCTAGTAGGCAGCTGTTTTAAATTTAAGACAAAAGTCAGTGAATTATTCTGTGGTTTTTTTCGTCATGCGAGACACAAAAGAAGTGGTGATTCCACCATGGAGGCACCTTTGGGGACTGACTCAGTCTGAAAGATGAAATCAAAGTCAAATAAATTCACTGTTATCCCAATTCTATGCATCATGCACAGCTGTTACCAGCACAGTGCTTTCATCTTCCAGATGAACAATATTGAACTGTGTGGGGCAGCTGTCACAGTGCCCCAGTCTGGGAACCACACTTTCCAGTAGGGGGCACCAAAACAGCAGCAGGATTCAGTAAAGACTCTGATTTCAATGAGCCAACCTAGTAGCTGCAAAGGAAGGCTGAAGTGCTTTTGAGTATAACCCCATATGTGGCTATGGAAGTTTATAGTACGTGGCTGAAAATGTTACTTTGAGACACTTCTGCAGATACTCCCTAAACATACTTGCACCTGTGAACGTCTGAGTCATTTCATTACTCCACACAGTCATGTTTGAGGCACAGTCACGTTTGAGGCAAACGTGTTTGAGACTGTGTGGAGTAATGAAATGACACGATACTAAAGCTAGCTTTAGACACGATACTAAAGCTAGCTAAGATTAATCAAAAGAGCAGGTTGTTGTTCTTCTAAAGCAGTCTTGGACTAATTCCTTTATCAGACTGCCAGAAAATCCACAAACAATATGGCCAACTGCTTCTTCCATACTTACCCATGTCTTCCTCTCTAATTTGGGTCTTCCACAAAGAGCAAAGGGTCATCTTGTATTCACACTGAAAGATATTTCAACTATGAGGCCTTCAGCAGCGTGTATGTATGTACACACGCATACAGATATTATATACAAATGGCAAATGCACCCGAAGAAATCTATAGGACTGTTTTCTTTAGAGGTTGTCCCAAAGAAAGCCTCAAGATGGAAATCTCATTGCTATCTTTTTTTCCCATTTCCAGTGAATACTTAAGATCCTCCTTTTGTTCTGCTTGCAGTTCATATACAGATACAACATTCCCTTCCCTTTATGTACTCCAGCACAGAAGTCTATTGCTCCACTGAAGCAGTCCTGTTCCACAGGTCCTTTGTGCCATCCTTCAAAAGAAATGGCTATTGAAACCCATGACCATGAAGCTTTTTGGTTTGGGATTTTTTTTCCCCCTTTGCCATTAGTTTACATAACCATATAACCTTGAAAGCACACAATTATCAGTGAACGTGGAGGCTGAGCATAGAGCCATGTAGGGCTACATTGATAGTCAGTCCTATTGTGTGCAGTGTAGAGACCTTGTATAAATGCAACAAGCTTTAGAAGGGATACATTTTTTTTCTCCTCAAGGCTACTCAGCCGCTCACATGTCAACTGACACAATCAATAGTATATTCTGTTTGTAGTAGAAAAAAATGCCGGCTGAAGGCTTACCATGCCACCACTGCAGAAATATTAGAGCTGTGAAATACAGTGGAATTCTATCACCAGTTAGTCTTGCTAAGACTTCTGAATGTACAACTCCGAGATGCCTTTATGCTTGAGAATGTTCTATGGTCACACATGGAGATTTCTATTGTATGGAGGTAATCCCACTCCCACCCCCGAAAAGAACAGTGGACATTGACAATTAGATGGCAGCCTGCATTTTTTCCTAAATGACGTTATTTTAAAAACATCCTTATGCAACATTTTGTACATAGATAATATGATGCAGGCCAACTCACACACCCCAAACAGCTATTTTTTGTCCCTGAAGCTAATTGAGGGGAGAGGATCACAAGCTCCATCTCTCCTTCCCAAGAAGAAAATTCTGCCATCAGGTTAAAGGAGAAAAATATTTGCGTTTCAAGGCAGTGCAGCTGTAATGCAGATGATACAATCATGCCCAAAGATGTATGGGATATGTTTGCTGTACAGTACTGAATATATCTATCTATCTATCTATCTATATATAGGGCTGTCGATTAATTGCAGTTAACTCACATGATTAACTCAAAAACATTAAGCATGATTTAAAAAATTAATTGCGATTAATCGCAGTTTTAATCACACTGTTAAACAGTAGAATACCAATTGAAACTTCTTAACTATTTTTGGATGTTTTTCTACATTTTCAAATACATTGACTTAAATTACAACACAGAATACAAAGTGTACAGTGCTCACTTGATATTATTTTTATTAAATATTTACACTGTAAAAATGATAAACAAAAGAAATAGTATTTTTCAATTCACCTCATACAAGTACCATAATGCAATATCTTTATTGTGAAAGTGCAACTTACAAATGTAGATTTTTTTTGTTACATAACTGCACTCAAAAACTCAATGTAAAACTTTAGAGCCTACAAGTACACTCAGTCCTACTTCCTATTCAGCCAATTGCTAAGACAAACAAGTGTGTTTCCATTTACGGGAAATAATGCTGCCAGCTTCTTATTTACAATGTCACCTGAAAGTGAGAACAGGAGTTTGCATGGCACTTTTGTAGCCAGTATTGCAAGGTATTTACATACCAGGTATGCTGAACATTTGTATGCCCCTTCATGCTTTGGCCACCATTCCAGAGGACATGCTTCCATGCTGATGACGCGCGTTAAAAAAATAATGCGTTAATTCAATTTTGACTGAACTCCTTGCGGGAGAATAGTATGTCTCCTGCTCTGTTTTACCCCCATTCTGCCATATATTTCATGTTATAGCAGTCTTGGATGATGACCCAGCACATATTGTTCGTTTTAAGAACACTTTCACTGCAGCTTTGACAAAACGCAAAGAACGTACCAATGTGAGATTTCTAAAGATAGTTACAGCACTCAACCCTAGAATCTGAAGTGCCTTCCAAAATCTGAGAGGGACGAGGTGTGGAGCATGCTTTCAGAAGTCTTAAAAGAGCAACACTCTGATGCGCAAACTGCAGAACCCAAACCATCAAAAAAGAAAATCAACCTTCTGCTGGTGGCATCTGACTCAGATGATGAAAGTGAACATGCATCAGTCTGCACTGCTTTGGATTGTTATCAAGCAGAACCCGTCTTCAGCATGTATGCATGTCCTCTGGAATGGTGGTTGAAGATGAAGGGACATATGAATCTTTAGCGCATCTGGCACGTAAATATCTTGCAACGCCAGCTACAACAATGCCATGTGAATGTGTGTTCTCACTTTCAGGTGACGTTGTAAACAAGAAGCGGCCAGCATTATCTCCTGCAAATGTAAACAAACTTGTTTGTCTGACTGACTGGCTGAACAAGAAGTAGGACTGAGTAGATTTGTAGGCTCAAAAGTTTTACATTGTTTTATTTTTGAATGCAGTTATTTTTTATACATAATTCTATATTTGTAAGTTCAACTTTCATGATAAAGAGATTGTATTCCAGTATTTGTATGAGGTGACTTGAAATATATTATTTCTTTTGTTTTTTACAGCGTAAATATTTGTAATACAAAATAAGTATAAAGTGAGCGCTGTACACTTTGTATTCTGTGTTGTAATTGAAATCAATACATTTGAAAATGTAGAAAACATCCAAAAATATTTAAATATTATTTATTATTTATTATTCTATTATTGTTTAACAGTGCAATTAATCGTGTGATTAATCACAATTAATTTTTTTTAATCGTGCGATTAATCGCGATTAATGTTTTTAATCACTTGACAGTGCATATATGTGTGTGTGTGTGTGTGTGTGTGTGTGTGTATGTTAACTAGGGCTGTGTAGTGTATACACAGTAAATTGATAGAACAGCCAATGTCTTTGAAGACTGACAGTAATGCCACTTCAGGAATCAGCTTCCACATCCACCTAAGAATCATAGTTGTTCATCCCCAAGCAGGGCAGGTGCACCTTGCGCCCCCCCCCCTCCCCCGCCCCCCCCCCCCTCCCCGCCCCCCCCCCCCCCCCGCGGCAGCGTCTCCCCCTCCCCCCAGGGAGCCGTGCGGCAGCTCCCCACCCCAGCTCACCTCTGCTCCGCCTCCTCCCCAAGCACGCCGCCCCCGCTCTAATTCTCCTCCCCTCCCAGGCTTGCGGCGCCAAACAGCTGATTGGCACTGCAAACCTGGGAGGCAGGAGAAGTGGAGCGGCGACTGCACGCTCGGGGAGGGGGCGTAGGAACGCTGTAAAAAAAAATTGGGGGCACCGCTTTTTGGCGTCCCAAATCTTGGAGCCCTAGGCAACCGCCTAGTTTGCCTTAATGGTAGCAGCGGCCCTGTCCCCAAGTCCTCGGAAGAGTACAGTTTGGGGCTGTATTGCACTGAATCTCCGTCTTGAAAGATAAGTTATGGGGAAAGACAAGATATCGTAACTGAACTCTAAAATCTTTCTCCAGGCCTACAACGGTTGCACACTTACAGATTTTCAAAGGAAAGTGCCTATGGGCATGTTAAATTTTGGCCGTAAATAAACACAAAACAGAGAGTAGGCAAGGGATAAAAGATGTCTTTCAGAGAGTATCAAATGCCTTTTCTGGTGGGTAACTTTCTATAAAAATCATGCAGGACTACTGCAAAGAGTTTAGGATGAATTAAGAAAGGTGAGGAATACAAAGCCTGGAAAATCATGTTTACCCATAGGCAGATGGCTGCAGCTGGACTAATTCAAGTCTCCCAGCTCTAATCTACCTTGTCTGGATTAAAGAGGAGTAATTTGTTCAACATCTTTTAACTAAGGAGAGCCAGTTGCGTCATATCAAGGATTGCTTTGTGTGGTTGTTTTCTGACTACAGTCCATTAAAAGTTAAGCTTAGACTTCCAAACCTTTCACGTCTGACATGAGCCAAACTCGTACCCAGTTTCCTTGAGACAAAAGGCCGGTGCTTTCCCCTAATGTGTCAGTCAGCTACCAAAGTCTGGAAATAATTTTAAAATTCCTTCACATTATTCAAGGCAGAAGAATTACTAAAATTGTGCTTTAAGCAAAACAGCATTCTTAGGTTGCCAAGGCAGTAAACACCAGCTTTGGGAAATGCAATAAGATTTCAACATCTGTTTTGGAGCTGATATTTTAACCATTCTATGTTTATTTTACATGCCTAGTTGGCCACTTCCCAGTCATACATATACAGGGCCAAAAAGAGAAAGAAAAGGGAGCAAATCCATACTGAGCTGCAACTCCAGATCACACTTCCCCCCCCCTTTTTTTTTTATTGTATTGATGACATAAAACACCTGTTTGCCCCAACTTGGGTATACAACTGTAACCAGTGTTCTGCAAACCACCATGCTTTTAAGGAATAGAAGACTCTCCACTTAGTCAAAAGAGCAGTGAGTGGGGTAGGGGTAGAGAATAAGCTGTTCATGCTCTTAGTGCATTTACAGGAATGTAATGCATGTACTGGTCTCTGTACTCCTAAGATAACTTTGTTTCCCTGTGCTGCAGTGGATCCAATGCATTATAGTGGAGATGTCAATCCCTTCTCTTTTAGCCAATGCGGTTCATTGTTGCATGTTACCTGAACCTTTCTAGGCTGATGTGTATTTAGTGAGCTTATATCTCTTTGGTGTAATTTCTGTACAAGAAATAAGGCATTGTTAGAAGAAATATTTGGGGTTTATACAACAAATACCCAAATGACGACAAAGCCATTTGAAACAATTTCATCAAAAGTTTTGCAGTGCTACTGCTGATGCCAGACCAGGTCAATAATTAGATGGGGCACCTCTCACACCACCACCTTGTGCAAGTGGGTTTTCCTGCCAGTAAGTGGCCCTCTCCCCTTTTTTGAGTCAGTATTTAAGCAATACTCAGGGACACCATGTTGCTGGAGGTATCATCTTTAAGATGAAACAGAGCAGGGGGTCCTGATCACTTGTGATCACTTAAATTTCCATGTTCATTTTGTAAGAGGAAGAGGGCTAAAAATGGTGTCCTGACCAAATCCCTCCTCTGCAATAGCCTGCCTTCAAATGTTTCCCTCCGGGCATGGTGGGAGAAGTTAACTGCAAAGAGTATTCTTCTTTCCCTGTCCTAAACTATTGTGCATTGTTTAACAGCTGCTGCTTTTAATCCCAGAGGTGGCTGCCTTGTGATGGTGGATGAAAACATCACTGTACAGTGTATAGTTTGTATGTAAGTCAGTGAAATGCAGGATATGAATTTCAACTGACTGCTTAACAAATATAATATCGTCCAGATATTAATGTCAAACAGTATCTGGAATATGCCATCCTTTGCAAGAAGTGGGTGAGGAGCTGGGTCTGGACTTCTCTTTTTTGTCCTATTAAAAAAAGCAGTGTCTGTTCAAAATAATGCTGCAGTTGCGATGTCTTTCTGACTTTTCGTCTTAGCCACGCAACTCAGTATTCCTGTAGTTAATGTGAACAGACCATGTTATCCTTATTGGGCATGGATCATTCAGGGGATTAGTATTGGAGAATAGAACCTTTCATGTCTGAGTCACTGATTCTAATGAGGGCCCAGGTTGGTAGTGATCAGACATTGTTGACATCTGATGGTTGTCCAGTGCCCTATGTGAAGAGAATCAGTTATCAAAGTTCAGATTCTACTCCACAGGTAGTCACATAATAAAAAACCTTGTTACTTGCAATGGCAGAGTCCAAGGGCTGAGCAGGCCTAGAGACTGAACTGCTCTAGTGACCTGAGATTTGGGCCCTTTAGCAAATAGTCATTGAAGCACAATGATGGGGCAGTTTGGGGGTGGCTTGGCCCTTTGCGACTATACTATCCCTTTTCTGGGGATAAATGGAGAATTGACCATCTTTTTGTTCTGTGTTTGTACAGCACCTAGCACAGTGGGGTCCTGGTCTATGACTACGGCTCCTTGGAACTGCAGTATTACAAATAATGAAAATACTAATAATCCAGAGATGTTATTCTGACCCATTCTGTAGACACTAAAGAATAGAGGTGGAGATTTTCAAAAGTGACTGGTGATTTTGGTTGTCTTGATTTTTGGGTGACTAATCTGACAACGTAAAGAGCCAATTCTCAGAGGGCGAGTACTCGGTGCCAATTCTCAGAGGGCGAGTACTCGGTGCCAATTCTCAGAGGGCGAGTACTGGAAATCAGACCCTTTAGGGATGTGTCCATTTGGGAGCCCAAAATCACTCATCACTCACAAATTTTGACCAAAGATGCTTTTGGCACCTTACAATTTCTTACCATGAGGCCTTGTGAAATGTTTTAGAACTTTGCACTTTCCCCTATATAAGAAACATTTTATGGAATCCCAAAACCTTAACAAACAACAGCAACCCTTTCTTCAGACAGGAAAAAACAAACAAACTTGGTTAATAGTTAACCTTTTAGCTGCATCTTACTTAAACAAAGATGTCTCAGCTTGCTATATTTGTCAAGAAATGTATTATTGCCATTAGAATATATTTAAAATTAAAGCAGTAAGAAAACTGCTAACAGTTAAATCTTAGACACTAAAGTTTAATGTTAATCACATACTTTGCCTTTAAGTTTATGGAGACTGGACCTGGTTTTCTGTTACCCTATTTCTTATGTGATCATTTAAACCAGGGCAAAGTGGGAATTGAAATTATCCCAGTCAGAATGGTCACATTTTACACTGATGAAAATGACTGTAATGGTGGGAGGGCAATGGAGTTTCAGAAATCTAACAAAATTCCTCTGCCAAATCATCAGCATTTGTAATGATCTCCACCTGGAGAAGTGGATGGAGTTTGCAATGGTCATGGCTGTTCCTGAACTCACTACTATTAGAAACTCTGCAAAAAAGTCCAAAGAGTTTGATATTTTTGGGCTCCCAGTTAATAAAGCCTGTGGAGAAGCTGAAAGATTTTATAAGGGTTACAAATTGGTATACCTGTATTCACCGCTATTATCAGTGCCACAGGGAAACCATGGAGCTTATGAAGGCCAGGGTATTTCTGGTATTAAACTGGTGTTTCCAAACCCCTGGCTTTAAAAAACTCTTTAAAAAAAAAGGGGGAGGGGGGAAAGGCAGTTCTTACAATTATGAACCAGCTAGGCCTTGGATCATACTGTGCCAACTCTGAGAAGATGCCAACAGAGTGTATCATGGATGTGAACTAACTAATCTGATCCCACCATGATTAAACTCCATAGAGAGAGATCATTTATGCTAGTTATACCTATATCCACAGCTATCAAGAACTCCATAGGGAAACCAGTGCAGTCTATAGAATAGTGAACCGGCCCATTCTTCAGCGATAGTCCTTCATGTAATAACATTGCTTACAAACACCATTGACATATTTATGACATAGTTAATGTTTGTCAAGCAATTCGAGTCTTTTAATGCTTGTCATTGGCTGGAAGTTTGTAAGGTCCCTAGTCAGGGCTCATTTGACACCAGTGTACGTCCTCTCCTGTTTTCCAATTAAGTCAACATGTACATGACACTTAGCAGTCTTTGGAAACCCAACAAAGTCAGCAAGGCATATGGAAAACTAACAAAAGGATCACCAGTAAAATCAGGGGGGAAATGCAGCTCCAGGATTGGATCAATTAAAATCCCCATAATGGCCTGTTAAATTGCTTTACTGTTTAGCTTGTCTATAAAATACCCGTTATTTCTGAAGTAGTGATGTAATAAAAGTAGTTAAAAACTCCAAAGGCGCTCACACTAAAACCAGATCTTTGCAAATGGGAATTCAGTCTCAAAGTAGTTCTGGCTGGTTGGTTTGTGTGTAAAAGTTGCCTCAAGATGATTTTTTTAATTGAAAACGTAGTGTTATAGTGAGGAAATTACTAGAGTTTCCAGTGTGTTTGAGGTTTTGTATGCTTTTTGGGGCTTGGCTGCACACCAAAGATTGAACAACTTCATAAGTGAAGACTCTCTGTTACAGACCAAAGGCACAGGAACATAGGGCTTGTCATACCAGATCAAAGAGAGGGGAACCAGAAACAACTTGCATGTATTAATTCTTCCTCTGATTCTGTCCCTACCCCATTTCCCCTATGGTGGATAATTGTAACTTATCTCCCTGGGTGTTGTGAGAAATAATGAGGTAATGTTTGAAAAGCCCTTTAAAGATAAAAAATCCTGTGTAAGTGCAGAGTATTATTGTCTTTGGTTCATCAAGTCTGGTATCCTGCCTTCGGGAGCAAGTATTTCAGTTGAATAGGAAAAAACTAAAGAAACAAATACTACAGAGGTGTACTGTTTATAGGCTCAATCCTGCTGCCCTTCAAAGTCAGTGGAGAAACTTGCTTTGATTTCAATGAAGAAGCATCAATCTTGTATCTCACCAGCCTTTGAAAATGGCCACGATTTTCAACAGTTACTAGTGATATTTGGGTGCCCAACTCATCAGCTTAAAGGGTCCTGATTTTCAGAAAGTGTTGAACATCGCCTTTCTGAAAATCAGGCCCCTTTAAGGAGCCTTGGATTGGATACCCAAATATCACTAATCACATTTTAAAATCTTAGCCCATGCTTACCTGTAATTCTCCTGCTAACTACATTGTCCAAGGATCTGAATTCCCATTCTGGTAGCCCTTCCTTGTCTCTGTACTTAATGTAAGCAGCTTCCAGGGACATGGAACTCACAAAATGGAAAAGTGTATTCATACATTTCAAAAGATGTGAGCCAAATGCTCAGACTGCCGAGGCATCTTATATGCAGTGTTGTTGTAGCCGTGTCGGTCCCAGGATATTAGAGAGACAAGGTGAGTGAGGTAATATCTTTTATTGGACCAGCTTCTGTCTGTGAGATAGAAACAAGCTTTTGAGTTTACACAGAACTCTTCTTCAGGTCTAGACTCTGTGTAAGCTCGAACGCTTGTTTCTCTCATCAGTCCAAAAAAAGATATTATCTCATCCACATTGTCTCTCAAAGCATCTTATAGACAGCTAGAAAACTGCCCTTAAATTTCGATTTTTGATGATGCAGCAGTGACATCCTCTGGCTGGTTGGGGTGGTATGAGCTATGGGCCTTTTGGTACCAGCCTGGATTATTATTTGGAGGAGGGTAACAACGACACTATGCTCTACAAGACAGAAAGATCGACATTCCCAGCCCCAAGGAGTTCACAACCAAAACCGACCCAGAGAAAACCTGAATCACTGAGGAAATAATTTAGGCCCCAATCCACAAAGGGACTTAGGCCCTGCACAGCTATTGCTCTTTGATCAATAACTAAAGAATCATTGGAGCTGGGGAACTGGACCTTGGGTCTGCCACCTCCCGGGTGGGTAGCTAATACCCAGGCTATAGAGTCATTCTCATACTCACTCTCTCTGTCAGGCTTAATGACTGTATTTATACACAGCGGAGCAGATTCAATGAGAGAGATTGAGAGCAACCCACATCAGAATAGATGTGGTTAGAGTGCTTTCCTGAGAGGTGGGAAATCCTCTGTTCAAATCCTTTCTCCTCCTTGAGCTGAGAGGGGAACTGAACCTAGGTCTGGGTGTGTGCTCTAACCACTGGGCTAAAAGGTGGGCTGCTGCTCCTCCTCCTGCTGGGTTTTGAATAGGGTCTGATCCCTTCAGAGTGCTCAGAGCACGCCTACTGGATAGGCCCTGTTGGCAAAACAGGCACTTCTCCACCTGTCTTTCCCCAGTTCATGGATCGTACTGAAGCTTAGGTGGGAGATGGGTATCCGGACACTTGAGAGAAGCAGCAGGGCACATGCTCAGAGGCAGAAACTTAGGTACCTAGGGAGCCCCGGTGATTCTGTGGATCACATCAGCACCTAAAACTGGGACTTAGATAACTAAATGTGGAGCTTAGGTGCCCAAGTCCCTTTGTGAAGGTGGGACTTAGTCTGTATTAGTTATTATGAACTCACTCCTTCTGGAAAGAGTTGAACTTTTAGGAAGGAGTAAAGGACCTGACCTTCCTCCGATTGAAGCCAAATTTTGCTATTGACGTTCGAGCCTGATTCTGCTTCCATTAGATGAGCAAGAAGGGGTGGTAGCTTGGGCTCAGAAGTGGGAAGTCATTCCCAGAAAGGACAAACACATGGAGGCGGGAAGATGCAAATAGGATATCCCGGCTGGAGTGGAGGGGAGGTAGAAGAGAAGGGAACAACAGGCAAGGTCCAAGATGGCTCTACAGGTGGAACTCTCACAGGTGATGTTAGTGTGGATGAGGGACACACCTGTATATAGCCCAGTCTGAGGGCCCATTCCAAAGCCCACTGGAGTCAATCAGACTCCCATTGACTTCAGCATGCTTTGGATCAGGTCCCATGTATGTTTAGGAGTTCCTGAAGAATACATCAGTAGGTGCTTTTGTATTTAAAGCCGGTATTCAGAGTTGCTCTTGGGAAGTAAGCAGTTCTCCACTGCCTTCTGCTCCGCTCTGCCATGTTTGTACTTTGCCACCCGAGGATATAATGATTAAGCAGTTGAGAAGCATCTACACCTGTGAGCAATTTGCAGTCTTCACAAAATGAAGGAGAAACTCCAGCTGAGCCTCTGAATTATTTTGTCATCACTGGTATCACAGTTTTCAGGATGTGACCTTTTCCTGCATAGGCTCCTTTTCTCACTGCATATCAGTGAGTAGGACTCATCTTGTTAATAACTTTTGCTTATCCTGTCACACACTTCCTTCCTTCTACTGTGTTTTTCCTGCTCTGGGTGCTCCCGTTAGGGAACTTGGGAGAGATAAGTTTGTGTCCTAGAAACTGTGAAAAAAATTCTTCTACCAAACTTCTCTTAAGTTTCAACAAATCACCCCCTGGTGGAAACTGAACTGGTGCCTAGATATTGAGGTGACAGGTGCATCAGAAATAAATAATTTTAAGGAACACCATTTGCAAGTTTAAAAAAAAAATCTCCAAAAACCACATAATTACTGATAAACAGAGAATATCCCCTGACTTCTTTACAGTATTTGAGTGTGATGTGATGAGTTCCATGGGAGTGGGGGGGGCAGTTGTCATAAACTCTGCAGTGGTAGCACGTGGTGGTATGGGTAAGCTCCATATAGGTGTTGAAATGTTGTATGCTGTGCTCCTTTGCTATGATCTAAGATGAGCACTCTAATGCATGTTTCCTTTTCTTTCCTTTTGCAGGCGCGTTGCTGTTGGGAGGAATTCTCTATTCCTGGCAGTTTCCTCATTTCAATGCCCTGAGCTGGGGCCTCCGGGAGGATTACTCACGAGGAGGATACTGCATGATGTCCGTCACTCACCCTGCGATGTGCCGGCGGGTTGCTCTGCGTCACTGCTTGGCCTTAATTGGACTCTCAACAATGGCCCCCATCCTCGATGTCACCACATGGAATTTTCCGCTCATTTCACTCCCTATCAACCTGTACATTTCCTACCTCGGCTTTCGGTTCTACAGGGATGCAGATCGCAGCAGCTCTAGGAAACTTTTCTTCTGCAGCCTGTGGCACTTACCAATGCTTCTGCTTCTCATGCTCACATGTAAGAAATCTCTGATAGAGAAAGAAGACAAAAGCGAGCTTCTGAGTTGAAATCAGGTTGCCTTAATGTCAATTAGAGCTAATGACACCTATTTTTATTTTCAAGCAGAGGGTCTTTTGCTAATTATGGGCGGGAAAATCTATGGCAGTGTGTTTAAAGAGAATCCCTTGTGCCCGGTGACCACTTTACATAATTGTTTTCTAATTTCTTTTTAGAGGGAGGAACTTGGGGGACTTAAATGGCTCATGGGCTTGGTCAATGGGATCAAAGCCCCTTTCACTCCTTAGGTCATGAGTTAAAATCCAGCCGAGGTGAAAAAGGAATCATGTTCCCTTGGCTTCCTGCTAGCCTATGTGAAATGAGTTTGGTGACCAGTGCAATGAGGTAAATGAGTGAAATGAGCAGGTATCTAATGGCAGAAGCACCAGCCCCACAATGGGCCCTCATCATTGACATTCTTAGTGAGGAAGCCCAGGAGACTTGTTGGATACTGAGCTTTCCTCTTGCCCCCTGTGAGCAGGTATTCTGTCCAGAATAGGCTTGAGGCACATTGGCAGGGTAGTGAGGGGGAAGCTTGCATTGCCCCTGTCATGCCATCCCTGTTCTGTGACTAAATGGAGGACTTCGATTTCCAGGACTGTCAATCCGACACCTTTCACAAGGATTCAGTTCACTTTCGGATATTTTCAGAGAACCCAGATTATTTTCTATTCTGTCTTCAGCACTTTGTAGATCATACAACACACACAGCACATTAGCATCTAGGAAAGCCCTTCAAGAAATTTCACAAGTTTGCCAGTGTCCTTGTCACCCTGATATAAAAACTTGACAGCGTTCTTTAATGGTACAGGACGACTCTGGTCTCAATTACACTGGTGTAAATCAGGAGTGACTCCATTGCCCTCGGTCTCTGTTGGCAATAGTGCTCTATGGGAACAGAATCAGGTGTTTTAAATGCCATTTAAACAATCAGACATAAGATGCTTTCCTCTCTCTATTGATTGCAGATAACAGTGCTGAATCCCTGTTACTGTTTTTCTGAAATAGACTCCATTGTATTCAGGTTGTTTACTGTGGGAACACTGCATAGGAATACCTGGAAACAGTCTACAACCCAGTACAGCTTCTCAATTTGTAAAATATATGAGTTTGTTCTGCAATAAAACATACTGTACAAGAGCAGTAGAGTGCGGGGTATCATTTCTTGTGATTCACAAGCAGTTTACACTTTGTTTAGCCCAATACAAGAGCCATCTTATGCTGGTTTCGCAGCATTCCTAGTAGCAGTAACACTCGGGTCATATGATCAAGCCTTACATAAATTGGGAACGGATGGGAAATGTGTGTTTTTATGTTGCAAAATGCTTCCATTGAAAATGAGACTTCAGCGATGAGTGGAGAAAGCTGGCAACGTTTTGCAAAATGAAATAAGATTCTGTGAACTGTTCACTGGCTGAGAAGAACACGAGGAACTTGGAGAGCAGGTGGTGGACTTGGCAGAGCCCAGAGGAATCGTGGCTTGGTCAGAGGAACTGGCATGCTGAGAGGGCATATCAGGAACAAGAAGAGGTGGCGTTCCTCCTTCAGTAGGTGGCTGTCTTCCCACTGAGCCACTTTAGAAACAGGCCCCCAACATGTCATAGGAGCACTGTGTTCCTTTCAGGTGACAAACCCAATCAGGGCTATTAAGGCTTCCATGGTATTTTTCCCCAAGAGTAGCAGTGGTGCTAGCCTTAGGGCTGGTCTACACTACCGTGCTAAATCGATCAAAGTTATGCAACTTCAATTATGTGAATAATGTAACTGAAGTCGACGTAGTTATATCCACATACCGCGGTAGCTACGCTGCGCTGTGTCAATGGGAGAGCATCTCCCGTCGACTTCCCCTACGCTTTTCGGGGAGGTGGAATACACTAATCGATGGGAGAGTGCTCTCCCATCGATTTAGCATGTCTTCACCAGACCCGCTAAATTGACACTCGCTGCATTGATTGCAAGTTGTAAGTGTAGACATGCCCTTAGCATCCTGGCCAAGGTTTGCCTTCCTAAAACTCCTCTTGCGGTTCCAGTTGGAGAGAGCAGTTATCTTCAGGGCCTGTTCTCAAAATATCTGTAGTCTTCGTCGATTTTAAGGCCAGAAGGGACCGTTTTGATCATCTAGTCTGACCTGCATAACAAAGGCCATAGAATTTCATCCAGTGATGCCTGCATCAAAGCCTAACTCAATCACAAGAGATTAGCATAATTTTTTAGAAAGTCGATCTTGGACATAGACATCAGGTGTCTTTTAAAACCTATCCTTTACTGACCCCAAGAGATGGGTATTGCTGTGCTGCACTCCAGAGACATCTGTATTCCAGGGAAAGGGGAAGTGATCTACTGTAATGTGTTAAATGCCTTGGACAGTGCCTGGAAAGCACTTGATAATATCAAAAATACCACCACACCTTGTGTTTCAGTTACACATAGATGTTAGAGTGGGTACTCTAAGGATGCCCAATTTACGCTCAGGATGTCATTATGGAAATGAGAACGGACACTAAAAAGCTTTTCTACCTAACTGTATCCATCCAGCTAGGGATTTATACCATGTTCACAGTGATAATACCTAGCTCTTATAAAGAGATTTTCATTCATAGACCTCAAAGCACTTTACAAAGGAGGTCAGGGTCACTATCCCCATTTTACAGATGGGGAAACTGAGGAACAGGGAGGGAAGTGACTTGCGCAGCAAAGTAGTGGCAGAGCTGGGATTAGAATCCAGTTCTCCTGGGTTTTAGGCTCTCATACTGGGGCAGCTCCGCTGTTGGTAGCAATAGCTGTTGCAGCCTGTCCCCAATGGTATTTTAACTACTGTGCAAATTTGCGAAGAGCCAGTCTGAGAAGCAGCATGCTGCAGGAACAAGCATTGGCTTAGGAGTCCTGAAACCTGGCTTCTAGTCCCTGCTCTGCTCCTGACCTGCTGTGCAACCTTGGGTGAGCCACTTCTTCTGTGCCTCTGTTTCCCCTCCCAGCCTTTGTCTGTCTTGGCAATTTGAGCTGGAAGTTCTCTGGGGCAGGAGACTGTCCGCCTCTGTTCTGAATGTGTACAGTGCCAGGCACAACTTGGCCCCGAGCTGATTTGAAGGCTACTGGAATAATTAATGTATGTGCATCAAAAAGACCTACAAGTAATTTTATCTTGGAAAAATTATAGAGAAGTCAGATTCAAACATACCCCATCTATGCCAATGATTAATTTGGAGTAAAATATGACACCTGAGCTGATGGTCCTCAGGCCAGCTCTGAAGTCACCATCACAAGAACCCCCACATCAATTGGTCCCTGGAGACGTAAGACCCCTCGCTCCTGTCAAGCATTTAGCGGACCATGGGGCCACTCTTAGCAGTAGGGCAAAGTTACTTAGTTATGCTGCAAATTAGATCTATTATTTATTTGTACTGTCATGCACCTGTCACCAGACCCCATTGTTCCTCTGAAGACTGCCTTTTGCAAGAGCTCATTAGAAGTGTGCTGCTACCATCTCTCAAGATTTCATCTGCACTGAGCATGCTCCAGCCCCACGGAGTGCCCTTCATGCCAGCCACACTGGCTCAGAGTTAGGATTCTGTATGGGTGGAGTAGCAGCTGGTGGAGTAGCAGCTGGAGTGGCCCTTGGGCCAAGAGAAGTGCAGAGGTTAAAGTTAAACAAATATATGTAGATGGGAGCTGACCTGAGAGTTACCTAGAAGAGACCCATAATAGGTGGTCTTTTATTCAACCTATTAGTAATCATTTAGCTACCAATCCTTCCATTTTCCATCATCCAAAAGCAAGCAAAAGAAGGTAAGAAAATCAAATTGTACATTGTCCTACAGATCGGAATGAACCTAGAGCCTGACAGACCACGGATGGACGAAAGGGAAAGGGCAGCTGGACGCCACAGTCTCTATACCCAACATCAAATTTCCTCCTGTTCTTCTTAATGGGAACTGACTGTCAGGGATTAAGGACTGAAAAAAAAAAAAGTGTTAAGTTTGGAAGTAAATATATCAAACAGCCCAGCAATCAAAGATCAGTCCCAAAGAAATGTTTGGTTTTGGGTGTTTGTTTGAGAATCCAGGGAGATTAAGACTTGTGCTGTTAGCAAAAGCTTTTCAAGACTTTTTTGGTGATGAGAGATAACGCATTATCGGGAAGAACTAGGAAGGTCTTGAAACAGATACAAAAAGGGTAATTAACTAAACTGCACTCTCCTACCTCCCCCCCCCCGCCCGCTTCAAAGAGGTACTGGACTGCATCCAAGGTGGGGAAAATGTTAGAGTAAACAGCAAAGAATAGGCTGTGAATTTACTAACAACTTGGAGGATCCTAGTCATATCTGTATTCCAGCAGTGCCTAGAGCCCCCAGCCAAGATCAGGCCCTCCTTGTGCTAGGTGCTGTACAGGCAACCCTTGCCCTGACAAGTTTACAATTCAAATAGACAAGACAGGGTGGGAAGGAAACAGACACTGCAAGGGGAAGTGACTTGCTCAGAGTCACACAGCAGGTCAGGGGCAGAGCCGTGACTCGAACTCAGGTTTCCCCTTGTCCAGCCTCCCATCCACCAGACCAGAGGGTCCCAATCTTTTTTTTTTTTACTGCTTCCCCCTTCTCTATGGAAGTCACATAACAGCTCCCCACCTCCTTCCCCCACCAAACTCCTGCCTATCCAGGGCAGAGAGTGGCACATTGAGGGCAGCAGGCAACTCATGCTCAGGGTGATGGCAGGACCTGGTCAACTCCATCCCTGGAGGAGTCCATGACAGCACAACGCAAAGCGGACCAGGGCTTCTTGCCCTCCCTCCACCTTCCCAGAGTTTCTTGCACCCACAGGTTCGGGAGGGTTTAAAATATGGAGGGCTGCAGCCTACCGGGTGTCCGGGCCAGAGCAGGGCAGCAGTGGGGAGAGTGAGCAGGGAGTACCCAGGGAAGAGAGGATGGGGAGAAGGCAGGGCATGCCCCACAGTTTGAAAACTGATGCACTAGCCCATACTGCCTCCTGCAGACCCAAGAATTCAGAGCCCACCTTGGTAAGGAAGGAGCCCCCGTCTGCAGAGTGCTGCAAGAGGGAACTGCAGTAGATGGTGAGACTGGAGAAACAATGGGCCAGATTGACGTCCCACACACACTTCACAGAGCCACACAGCAGGGGAGAGAGGAACCGTCCCAGTGGAGAATTCCCTCCATCATCCCAATGGGGATGGAGTTTGCTCCCCTGCCTCATGGAAGGGCCACCCCAGGGGATTTGCAAGAGGCCAGTGCCATCGGCACAGCTTTAATCCTGGGTGGCCCCAGCTCCAGCTCCCTGGCAACGCTGTTCCATTGCAGGTGCAGCAGCGGAGCCACCCCACAGCTCTGACTCCCGCTCCCCTATGGCTGTGTGGAAAATCACCCTGAAAGGTACGATAGCCCCAGGACTCAGGGAGCGATGGGGATCCCCATACTGTGCCTTGCCAATGTGCCACTCGGTGGGTCTGATCGAGTGCCCATTGAAGTCAATGAGCATCTTCCCATTGCCTTCAATGGGTGCTGGATCGAACCCCATGTGCTTCCACATTGTGTCTGTTCAGTCTGACAAAAACCATTTTGTTCTTCCTTTACTCCGAAGCCCCTCTTGCTCCTTCAGTGGGGGACTGTAGCTGTAGCATCTACTGTAGCCACACCTGGCCTTCCGCACAATAGGGGAAATTAAGGAGACAGGGCCTTGAGCTAAGGAGAAAGAGTATGACAGAGATGCTCCCTGCTGAGGCCTGTAGGCCGTGTTCAGCATTGGCTACCCTATGTTTAAAGCAAACACCTTCAGCTAGTTTACCCTGAAATTGCACCCCTTGCCCCAATTTAAGGGGAAAGTGTTGGGATAAGAAACTCAATGTTTTTAAATCAACATAGTTATCTCTTAATTACAGCCCCTTACTTCAATACAGTGAAGAACAGGAGCAATCGAAATCTCTTTGTATCATTAGTTCTGCTTATTTACCTGTTACCCATCAGCTCCGAATTTTTGTAAAGAAGTAAATAGACCACTCACCTTTGTTTCTAGTCAGCTTTCACTTGCTGGGTCTCGTGCACTAGCCCAGTGCTGTAAAGCTTGGGTAGGGAATGCTGCAGAGGAAGGCTTGGTTCAAAAATCAGTTTTCAGTCGGGCTTCGTTTAAACAACAGATGAAGGGAAACGTTTCAACTGGGCTTCAATTTTGTAAAAACGACACTTCGCTTGGCTGTGTCCCTTAAAGTCAAATGGGAGCTCAGCTCAAAGGAGTCATCCCATGGTTCTCTAGTACCCCAACTGGTAGGTTAGCGGCAGCTGTCTGGCTGATCAGAATGATTGCCTGAAAGGTACTTACATTCAAGAGCAGTGTGGACAATACAAATATCTGGATGGGTTAGGTGGAGACCAAGTTAGGGCTTGCCTGTGGCCAGACTGTTATGCATTTCTCTGTTTCAGTCGTGGATCTCAATGCACTAAGATTCATTACACTCACAATACTCCTGGGAAACTGGAACATGTTATACCCCATTTTACAGAGGGGGGAATTAGAGCGCAGTGACATTAAGTGATTTAACCAATTTCTGATCAGGCGCTAGCCATAGGACCCAGAACTCCCTGTTCTAAGCACTGGGCCACGCTCTTTTCCTAAGTAGCGAGGGCATGAGTAATTGTACGCTGTAGCTGGGCAGATGAAGCAGTTATCATCCCTTATCTGGAGGAAAACTGAAGCAACCTGCTTATCTCCGAAGAAATATCCATTGTCCAGGTGGCCACCTTGCACACTCTATTCTGAGATGCATAGCAGCAGAGTAGGAGTATAAGAGACTGTCCCCATGCACTGAGATCCAAGATATAGATCACACAATGGGGATTTAGGAGACCTTTTAAAAACCAAGAGCGTGAAATTCTCGCAGTTGCTTCTCCCCCCCCACCCCCGCCCCAACTGTAATTTAGAGGATTTTGTTTTGTATAATCATATTCAATTGGTGGGGGGAGAAGTGGTGGCTGGTCCTTTGTTTTAACCACTTAGTGCAAGACTATCTTTGCTGGAAGGGGCTTAAATGCAACATTTAACCAAATTAGGCCCCTGCCTTTAATATCATTCAGAAGGGGATTCTGAATGGATTCCCTGGCCTACTTCAAACGACTGCGGCAGCACATCCACTGTGGTGCAGATCATTCATGGACACTACAGGAGATGTAAAAACATCTGCTGGATCCATGCCTGATCCTTTCAGTACAGTTACTCCCCTTGCTAATAATTGTCTGTGTTCTGTCATCTAGAAAGGGACTTTGTATGTCTCCCAGGTATTCTGATGCTAATTTGTTTAGTTAAAAAGAAAAGAGGCTAAACAGATGTGAACCATTTGGTTAGGTTGTAGTTCATTTGTTAGGAAGTGCAAAGGGTTCTTGGCAGGATATTAAATATTACCTTGGCTATTCACAAACACTTCATATTTCAAGAGAGGAAGGGAGGCAGGGGCTGCACTCAATAAATCAGCCTTTTCAAAGAGACAGAAAAAGGCAAACATTTGATAAATCTGTGTCATTACACTTAGAGATCAAAGGGGTTTACACATGTATTTATGCAACTGGCAACCTAGGAGACAATAATAACAAACATAGATCTCTGACAGCTTTACAAAAATAAAAATTAGGCTGTTCTAATCTGCAATTATCAGGGAAATGTGCAACGTAGGAGGTTGTTAGCTGCGAAGCTTTTTAACTTGGTAAAGCTGAAAATGATGAGAGATTGTTAAATCGTTAATAGCAACAATTAGCAAGTTCCATGCACAAGAGATTGCAAAAGCCATTATCTTTTAACATGCAGTGTGTGTTTATACAGACACATTTTTATATACATGCGCGCTGTAGTTATTGGGAATAAGAATCAGAGAAACATGTTTCATAATGTGCTAATTACCATTATAATATTCCTGCAGAGGCACTGTATGAATGAGCCTGAGGGATCTTTGGAAGACTTGGTGATTTCCATTCATAACTATTTTTCCCTATTGAGTTAAAAATGCATCTTATCTCTTCAAGAGTTTGGAGCTCATGGATTGAGCCCCGAAGGAGCCAGGTAATTGTTCCCAAATTGGGCTGACTAATTTTGTACAGCTATGTAAATATGGAACCAGAGAACGAAACTGTAATAACTCAGTAAAGAAGCTGAGAAGACCCAAAAGGAGGATAATGCAGACAATGGGGCAGGGAGAGGGACCAATGAGGTTGCTGTGGGCACTGAAATCCAGCACAGAATTTGGCTCAGGAATTGAAATGTGTCCAGAAGAAACAAGAACCACCACGCTACACTGAAGACAAGAAAAAAAATTCAGTTCCATGGAAATGAAGCCATGGACAAAGCAATAGAGGCCAGAGAAAGTAAAACAGTATTCTGTCATCTAGTCTTTTCCCTTTGGCCAACTCCTGTTCTCCACTTCCATTTTAAATGACTCAAGCAATTTGGTTTCTACCAATTCCTCTGGGAAGCTTTCATGGTCTATAGATTTCACTGTTTGGAAACTCTTCACAGCCAGCCTGTATTTTCCTTTACTCAGTTCCATCACATCACTTCTAGTTATACCTCCTCCTCAGAGCAGCTTAAACACCGTTCTCCATTTAAGTTGGTGGTGGTATGCTAGCGGTGCATTTGGCCTGTGCCGTTTAGAGAAATAGGCATTAAAGCTCCATGGGCAAATTAGGAAGAAAACCAGTGATTTCAACTCTGTTGAGCGAAATGAAAAGAACACCTAGAGCCTGATGGCATCTCCACTATGCTTCAGAGAGAACCAGTGAGGCACAAAGGAGGCACATTATATCATCAAAAAAACTCCCATTGGCTGAACATACCCCGAGGGCATTGATATCGTATATAGTGACATCTGAGAACCCATTAGCCATTTCCTTGGTGTAACGTGCACCACCGCATGTACACATCATTCCCCCCTCTTCCACCTCCATCCTTCTCAGGAGTTGGTCAGAAGTGGGAAGTCACTTAAAAGCTACATGATGTCTTCCACGCCAGTGACTGCACCTTCCTGAATTCAGATTACCTTCCCTCTGGTGATACCATGCCATCCCACCACCAGAACAACCCAGGCCTCTGTATATTTTGGCAGTGAATTCTGAAGAAAGGGATTTGCATTCACTTTTGATGCCATTTCTCTTGCCCAATGTACATGACCTGTGCTGCATGCCTTCTGGTTCCTGGGTTAATTTTAACATGTTCGTTTTGACCCACAAAGTCCTAAATGGCCTGGGACTGTCCTACCTAAGAGACCATTCTCTCCTCACTGCCCTGGGACTGCACTTGGAATTGTCGGGGGTACTTGAATTGGAATCCCCTTGCTATAAGAGACAAGGAGGCTGCTAGGCAGTTCTCCGGAAGGGCCCCTCTGTTTTGCCTCTCTCTTTCCCAACTCCCCTCACACTGGTCCACACTAGCCCCAGTCTGCTGACCCCTGGGACATGCTACAAAGCAAGTCATTTGTAGGGGAGGAGACAAAGTTGTGAAGCTGCCTAGTGGCTGATTTTTAAATTTCTAACTTTAGTAACTGCTGTTTAACATCCTTTTGAGATACTAGTGGAATGGAAAGTGTGTTATGGTATGACTGCATCTGTTTTTTTCTCTCAACTACAGAACAGAAATATTTATTGAACACTTCTGCCTTTTCTGCATTATTACGGTTAAGTCTTCCAGTTCCATCTAGTAATGGACCAATACCATAGTTAGGTTTCTTTTTGTTCCTAATATACCTACAAAATTCTTTCTTCTTGTCCTTAAATCTGCTGGCCATAGACCTCTCCTTCTGTCCCTTTTCTTCCCTTATCAATTTTCTACAGTTCCTAGCTTCTGATTTATATTCATTACTATTAACTTCCTCTTTCTTCCATTTGTTGTTTGTTTTTTATAGCTGCCTTCACTGACCCTCTAAACCACATTGGGTTTTTTAACCAATGTGACCTTCTTCCTCAATTGTGGCTTTTGGGGTATGTAGGAAAGTGTTCTTAAACCATTCCCAATGATCATTCACATTTTTCTGATTAAATTCTTCTTCCCATATGATTTGGGTCAATTGTTTTCAGCTTTGTGAAACTGGCCCTTTTAAAGGAGTGTGTGTGTGTGTGTTATATATATATCACTGATCTGGTCTTTATTCTGTTTGCACATTATATATGTGATCAAGTCATGTTTACTAGTACCTAAGTTACCATTGATTTTTAGTTCCAGTTCCAGTTGGATGCAACACTTTGAGTTAGGAAATTATTGTCTATAATAAAGAGATTCCAATTTCCACTTCCAAGCATCAAAGAACAATTTCAGCAAAAAAATATACATCATTTTGAAATGAAGATGTTCTGTGGCTAGAAAAGGGGCATCTGTTTCCAAACCACATAAATAGTTTCTTATTTGGTAGCATAACCCCAGGAGTAACCAGATGAAATTGCGGGGGGGGGGGGGGGGAGGGGGGAAGAGGTTGGGCTAAATACTAAATGAGTGGCAAGGACCATGAATTGTGAAATAGTCTCTCCAGGGAAGTGATGGAAGCCATAACACTACACTGCACACAGGATTGGAGAATGGTAGGGAACAATCCTGCACTGATACCAGGTGGGTGGCCTAGAGGGGCTGACAGGTCTTTTTCATTGCCTCTATCTGAAATTCTCTAGTTATTCCAACAGGAAAGTTGACAGGATTCTCCATGTTCTTTCCTGTTGCAACAGGGACTTTTAGACTGTTGGCCCACCTCCATCTAAATGGTGCTCAGTTGGGTACCAAACTGGCATCATAGCAAGAGCTTAAGGGCTGCTCAGAAAAGCACTTAAGCACATGCTTCACTTTAAGCCTGCAATTAAATTGCATTGATTTCAATGAGAAGTGTGTGCTTAAGTGTTTTCCTTAATATCATGATGCAAACTGGAGATGCCCTCTTTCATATAGCCCCATAAAGACTACAGATCCCAGCATGCTGTGCTCTTTCTCTCTGGTCAGAGCATGCCATGATGTGAACTGCAATCCCCAGAGGACTTCACTTCCAGATACAGCTGAGGACAGCTCACAGACCATACTGGAGAGCTCTGTGGGCTGCATTTGACGTACAGGCTGCATTTTGGCTAGAATTAAGCAGACAGTTCAGTGCCATGTCAGCTGGTAAGGAATGACAAGTGGGTCGTCCTCTCCTCCCTGCCCCTGGCTTTGAATTTACCAGTATAATTAAATGCAGTGAAAACTATACAAGATTCCACCCTTCTTAGATATTAGAGGCCTGCCCCAAAGTATTTCCAACTGACCAAGTTCAATTGTTAAGGTCTCCAAAGCAAGGACTGTTAGGTTTGTAGACTGTAAGCTCTTTGGGGCAGGGACTATCTTTTTGTTCCATTTGTACAGTGCCTGGCGCTGGGGCTCCTAGGCAATATGGTCATACAACTAATAATGAATACAGTGAGAGTGAGCCTGTAGGCACTACTACAATACAAACAATAGATCATTCTGTCGCACCTTTGCAAGGAAACCATCTCCATTAAGCAACCAGTTTTTGTCATTCCCTGGAGAAGCTGCTTAAGACAGATTTCTCTGTAACTGCATCTTGGTGATAACAATTTGTCTTAAAAGCTGAGCTCAATTTATAAGATATAAGTAAATGCTTTATGGGCTCAGAAACATCATTCTGTGCCATTTTGTTGATTTTATCCTGGTTAGGTTTTTGCCACGTGCAAGGAGCAACAAGACCCTGGCAGTCAGAAAGGCCTTTAGAAGTAAGAACAAAAGCTGAGTTTCCATGAGAGAGCACAGTGTGTGTGTCTCTCTCCTGCACTGACCTGAATGCAGAATGGCTGCCTGACTCCGCAGACAGCAGAATCTTTAAAAATGTAAAGATGCAGTGCACAAAATAAAGGAATAATAGTTACCTAACTAAATACACTACCATCCTAGACTGACAGGCCAGTTTCCATCATCTCTTGAACAAATGCTGCCTATAATATTGATTTATAAACAGACTGTGGGGAGTCTCCCATCTAATTTCATTTGCTCCGAAGCGGCTGTCACAATTACTATAATCAAGCTGCTGATATAGTACAGCACTCTGCTAGCTACAAGCTGTCCTCTGCAGCTCTAGCTTCGCTACACATGTTAGAAAGAGAAAAAATATCGTTCTTCTGGGATTGTATTTTACCAGAGCTTGTTTGATGCCATCACCGGCTTTGGGAACATAATCAGATCTAAAGTGCCTGCAAAGACTTAGGAAATGTCTCTAAATTTTTACACAATGGCTGAAATAGTAAACACTAGGGTACGAGTTCTTTAGTAGGTAGGGTGCAGTGATGGTGATCCCAAAAAGGACAGGCATGCAGCATGGTCCCCTGAACTATGACTCAGGAGCCTAAGGTCCATTTATGGCTCTGCCACTGACTCGCTGCATGGACTTGGGCAGGTCACTTAGTCTCTCGGTGCTTCCGTTTCCCCTCTTTTCCTCTATCCGTCTTGTCTACACTAGAAAGCGTTTACCATTATAGCCATACCAACAAACCCACCTAGGGAGATACTGCTTATACTGTCCTTTTGCCACCATGGCTTATCCCTCAACAAGTTAAGCTATAACCAGCCAAATGACTTTTTTACCAGTATGACTGAGTCTGCACTAGAGGAGTTTGTCGACTTAGCTATGTCGGCCAGGGTGTGATTTTTTTCCACACTCCTTACTGAGATAGCTATACCAGTGCACCCCCTTATGGCAGGATGCAGTATTGCAGGGGTTCTTTCATTCTAGTGCCCCCTTGTCCCACAAGTCTGCTGCTGCTGTGGTCTCCCCACCAGCCAGGTCACCTCCCAGTCCATTCTCCTTCTGAGGTTAATGGAAAAGTTCCAAATAAGAAAACCCAAAGTCTAGTAGCCTCTAAGCCCACCCCTCTGCCTCTGTTTGGGGCTTATAGTTCTTGGCCTCTTTCACTTTGGATGCCTGTACTTTCCCTCTTTGTTTGAGGGAGAGAAACCTGGGCTCACCCTCTCCTCTGGGTTGCAGCCTAGTGGCCCTGTTCTAGGCAGCTAAGGACTGTTCCTTCAGTCCTTCACCCATTTCTCTGAGCTGTTCCTACCTTTGCCCTGTGGTCAGCATCCTCACCAGGTCTGCGAACTCTGCTATCCCCATCTTCCGTCTGTGGTTCCTCACGGATTCCTCTTAGCCAGCCATGGAGTTGCTTCCTGGAAGCTGCTCCCAGCCCCTCTCACAGCAGCGGGGCTCTATTCTGAACAGTCCCTCTGGTTCTCCACTGGAGGCAGTCGGTATTTCCCTCCTTCAAACAGGAGTCTCCCCCTCAGTCCTGTTTCTGGGGCTTGGGCTGGATTTCAGGCTGTCTCCAGTCTCCAAATAGGAGTTGCCACAACTCCCCTGCACAGAGCTGGGCTAGTGGTTTAGGCAGTTCACTCATCCCTCGTGGCAGACATCTTCCTCCCCCCCACCCCCCCGAGCTCTCCTCCTCAGAGCTGGCATTGGGATTTTAGGCCAGCTACCAGGCTTTAGCTAACTTTCCCTTGAGCTGGGCACCCTTTCCCAATTAGTCCACCAGCTTGGAGGGTTCGGCAGGTAGCCTTCTGCCAGTGCTACATGCCCAGCTATGACTCAGGTGGGAGCAGGCAGAATATATGCTAATCCCCTTCTCCCATCTTGCTCCCCGTTGGTTGGGTGAGCAAAGGTAGCATTCCACTCTGCAAAGTTCCTGGTCGCAAGCCCATAAAGAAATAGCAATTGACTTTCTTCCAAACACTCATTCCTGGGGTCGCTTCCTCTCCTCCAGTACCTCTACTGTCCTAGGTCTTTGTATAAACCCAAAACTTCCAACATCTTAAAGAGCCATGACACATAACTGGGGGTGTGCTGACCACTAGGTAGTGCTGCCTTTAAGGGGAAGACTACCCAATCACAACACGCATAAGTGCTTTGTTGCCTGGGATACGTCATCCTCACCAACATGCAAAATTGAGACCTACTACTAGCTTTGGTAGCTCCAGCCAGCGAGGGTTGTGATCGTGTCTGTTCTGCTAAGATACACAGGGCCAGGACAAGTTGGTAATAGGAGGGGTTATCTTAAGCAGTCTCCCAGGGGCAGTGCGGAGTGGCACTTATGCTTGAATAAGTGGTACTGTTCCCTTTGAGACAGTAGTGTCCAGTGCCCTAGCACGGTGTTAGCTGACACTATGTTAATGGAGGTGCTGTCAAAGTCCTGAGTACTTGTAGCCCAAAGCACTTTTTGCTAGAGCAAGGTGATATTCCATGTGTCTACCATTTTTGAGCAGATACGTTGTGCCTCCCTATGGCTTCGAGATAGCTAGATATAGGATTCTCCTTTACTTATTGCCTACAGTGATATATAATGTTGCAGTGCACTGTTAAACAACTGCCAGGTTAGCACCCCAGAGGTAGCTGCATCTTGTTTTAGCTGCTACTGAAATGCAGCCACCTCTGGGATGAAACCTGGCAGCTGTGGAACACAGAACTGTAATAGTATATACGTTTTATATATGGTTTATAAACATCTTTGCAGTCCACTATAACTCGTGCAATATAAAGTCCTGGGAATCCATCAGTGAGACTTAGACAGTCTGAATTCATTATCAAGGATAATGTGGATTTGTAAATACAGAGAGCAGGCTCCACTATGATGGACAGTCAGAGCTTTAAGGAGAACTAACAAAAGAATTAGAGAAACAGGGTTAAGGTCTAGTCTAGGACTCAAGAAACATAACTTCAGCTCCCTGCTCTGTCACAAACTGGTTAGGTGACCTTGGGACAGTCTTTCTGTGCCTCAGTGCCCCAGCTGTACAATGGGGATAACAGCACTGGCCTTGCTCATAAGTATGTTGTCAGCACTAAATACATTCAAGATTGTGAGGTGCCCAGATACAAGACAGACAAGAGAGATGGACATTCCATGAAGTACTTGTTGTATTCCAGATGTTTCAACTGTCTGACCCAACTCTTGTTCTGGTAATTACATCATGCTTATCTAAACTCCTGCATGTAGATTCAGTTGGGGGAGCTGGTCTTCATTTTCTCATTTAACATACTGCTTATATTGTGTGCAGCTGGCTCAGAATGATAAATTCCACACCAAAGGTGGCTACATTTCAGAGTTGGGATGCAGGGAAGTTTAGGGCCGAGACTTGCAGCCTTACTGTAGTGCTCTAGATAACCAGTGAAAATTACTAGTATTGTACCTTATGGCAATCCAACATCCTTTAGAGTCAATGGAAAGACTCACTCAGACTTAACTGGAAGTTGGATTGCACCCTTATAGTGCCAACTACCTAGGGCAAGTTGTCAATCACAAGTTGTCTAATCCCTGTTGATTAGAAAGCTCTGTAGAGGATCCCTAGGCACTGAAGAGAGCATAGATGTTTAGACCATGTAAAGGTACCTATTAGAATTCTTTTCTTGGCTAGGAAGCTGTGCATGATAGTCACCATTTTTCATAATAAGCTAAAGCATAACTTCATGCTCACTTGGAACCTAATAGGAGTTTTTGTCCCAGTTAAGGAGGTCTTCAGCAGTTGGCCCATGGTTTGTCAAGGTCTTTGGGGGCCTTCTGGATAAGCGTTGTCTTAAGAGTGTAGAATAAGATTTTTCCAAAGAGCCTAAGGGAGCCAGACCCCAAACTCCCACAGGCTCCTTTGAAAATCCCAGCTGTAGAGGATTCCCACAATCTATATGTTTGCGCAATTCCTGCCCACCCCCAGTAGATTTTGAGGTGAAATCCACCATATTCTTTCTCCAACAGAAGAACAAAGAGAAATGTCATGTTTCAATCTTATCTAAACAAAACACTTTAACTCAAAATTATTAAAACACAACAAACAAACAAAACCAACAACAGTAACAATGAATAAAAAAAATTAAATTGTGGCATTTCTTGCAAAATGGAAATTCTGGTTCCCACAAAGCTCTAGTGGGACACAGAAGCATGTGTTTATATGCATGCAAATAAACGTCCACAGATTAGACCATGATTTCCCCTTCTGATGAATGTGTATAATCAACAATACATATTAGACCATAAAAATAGCCATAATGGTTCAGACCAATGGTCCATCTAGCCCAGTATCCTGTCTGCTGACAGTGGCCAATGCCAGGTGCCCCAGAGGGAAAGGACAACAGGTAATCATCAAGTGATCCATCCCCTGTCGCTCATTCCCAGATTCTGGAAAACAGAGGCTAGGGACACCATCCCTGTCCGTCCTGGCTAACAGCCATTGATGGACCTATCCTCCATGAACGTACCTAGTTCTTTTTTGAACCCTGTTATAGTCTTGGCCTTCATGGTGTGTTACATTCGCCTGAATGGGAACAATCTAGAGAGGAAAGCATGGGAGCACCTCACCTTCCTTGGAAAACCAAGAAAACAAGCCATTTCTTTTTCCAAGCTGCTTCCCTCATTGTGTAGTGTATTGGATCAAAATTGTCCTGGAGAGAGAATATAGGATTCTATATAGGCCTCCCAAAAAGACTGGAAACAGGTCAGTTTAGATAGCCTGAACCATGAAATTTCTTTTTATTGACAGAGGAAATGTGGTTTCTCTGTTTTACTGTCTCTTGTTGCTGAAAGATGAGGGGCCTTCAGTCCTCGGCTCATAGTAACACCAGCTAGCTGGACACAATCGGTTGGTCCTGATGTTCTGGAAATCTTGCCTGCTTCCATCTCTGCAGGTATAAATCCCCTGTGGGATTATCACCACCACGGTCCTAGAGCAATGCTAAAACCAAGAACTCTGTCGAACAATGCCACTTTCTCCAAGAGCGCCCAAGTCCACCACGTGAGCTGCAGGGAATGCACAGGACACCAAGAACAGGTAGGAAATGCTGGTAGGGTTTTCATATTGATGCTTCTGGATTGGCCAGTGCAATAATATAGGAGAGTAGAACATGGCTGTGTCAGTAGCAATTCATACCACTGTAAGGCTAGAGTGGAAGGGATGTCATGGGCATGGCATGGGGTTGTCACCAGCAGGAGCCATAACATGTAGATCTTTCACACCCGGAGATAAACCCCTGCTAGAAGCGGACACACCTGACCACCCTATCTCAGTTTCCCCTCCAGGTCTGAGGTATGTGGGGTGGGAGAGGGAACTATCCTACCGACAAAGAGCCTCTCTTCTCAGACCCCGGTTTATTCCCATCCTATTGTTTCTGCACATCCACCCCTCAGATTTCCGCAGCCCACTCTCCAGACTCTGATACTGGTCCTTCAAAACTCAAATGTCATAGCAGACCCCAGACCTAATCCTCTGAGGCAGCTCCCTTCCCAGAGCCTCTGTGGTCCTTCTTCCTCTCCCCTTCGATCAGGGGATTCAAGCAGTCCTTCCCCACTCGATGCTGGCTCATTTCTCTGGATCCTTCCCTTCCTGGGGTCAAGCAAGCCCAGCCAGCTGCTCTTCTCACCAAACCTTCCACAAAGAACTTTTATATCCTGCTTCCCCTGCCAGCCTTGCTCAAGCCAGATGCTCCCTTGTGGGATACAAATGCCCTGACTATCTGGCCTTAAAAGGTGCTGGCCCTTTATGGGAAAGTCCGGCCAGCATCCTGCTCCACTGCCATAAGTATCTGAGGCAGCTGGCCAGGCTTCAAACCACTGGGGAGGACCATGCAGTCCTCTCCTGTCAGGAAGCACATGGCTGGGTGCTGGCCCGGCTGAACGCAGCTGGGCGGAAAATGGATTTTCTGTCCCACAAAACAATTTTGTCCCAAACTGGGACAACACGAGACATGCAACATTCAACATTTCTGTAAAGTAACGTTCCAAAAAAAACCACCCTCAGACGTTCCAAGTCAATTGAAATCATTTCTTTCTAGTGCGACCCTTTTGACATTTTTATTTTTTTTAAATATCACATACAAGTAAATGTCACCGTCAAAAATCATTGCAAATGAAAAACTGGAATTGGTCATGTTGAAACCGGAGCTTTGTTCTGATTCTGTTTCTCAATGAATTTGTGCCTACGTCAAAATGATTTTGTGACCAGTTCATCGAAATGGCATTTTCTGACAGAAAACTGTTTTGAGGAAAACTTTGTGACCAACTCGACTGTAGAATCTTCTTAATGGCAGCCCCTCTGCCAACAGCCTGTCTGCTCTGAGTAAAAGAGGAGCCATCAGCCCTTTGGGGCAGAGACCGTGTCTAACAGTGTATTGGTACCATGCAATACACAATGGGGTGTGGGTCCTGACTGTGGCCTACCATCAAATACATAATACAAATGCTGAAAATAAATATAGTACTGAATAAAAATGATCATCACCACACTTCAGTTTTACTCCTCTTCTCTGAATCTCTATTTGGCAATTTGCATTAAATGAAAAGAGGGGAAAGTCTGACCCCACTGAAGTCAATGGTAATTTTGCCATTGACTTCAGTAGGGCCAGAATTTCACCCAATATCTCTACATTTCACCACTGTGTAAAACCTCCTTAAATACTACTTACCCTCGGGGCACCAGCCAAATGCACCCATTAAGCTGAATGTTTGCTAATACACTACAAGCCACACAGGCTGCTTCAGGGGGAGCAGGGACTGAACTCAGCCTGCCCACAGCACAACTCTAACTGCTGGGCCAGCTTTCCAAGAAAGAAAGACTTTGGGGTTTGAGTGCTTCTCTATGCACTTAGTTTGGAGCTGTGGGCTTTCTTTGCCTCGGCTTGTGGCCTGTGCGTTAATCTACCATTGCCACAATCACCCCAGTGTAACACATGAACAAACAACATAGCCGAGCTGGTCTTTTTTTCATTCTATGATCATCGGATGTTTCCCACACTTTGCTCACTGTCTTAATATGGGAGTTCTGTGAAAAGCTAGGAAATGGGCTATTTGGGGGAAGAGATTTCTGACAGCAGACAGAAAATCTGCTTTAAATCCAGCAGGAAAAGCCGTGACAAGATCCTGTGGTTGGAAGCTGAAGCTAGACAAAGTCTAACTAGCAAGAAGGTGCAAAATGTTACCAGTGAGGGCAATTAACCTTTGGGAATACTTGTCTAGGGCTGTGGTGGATTCTTCAATGCCTGGCGTTTTGAAATAAAGACTAGCTATATATTTCAGAAGCGGTGCTCTAGCTCAGTCAGAAGTTATGGGCTTGATGCAGAAATTATTGGATGCTGTTCTTTGGCCTAGGTATGCAGGAGGTCAGACTAGATGATCAGAGTGGTCATTTCTAGCCTTAAAATCTGCGAATCTATTGATATTTTCACCATGAACCAAAACCAAACAGTCTGCAAAGCACATTTTGTATTATGGTAAAATGCCCATCATGTGGCTATTTATTTTTACATGCCTATCCTTGCAGGTTTCTGTAAAAATAATAGACAAGATCTGTGTGGTTAAATATAATGTGAAATGTTTCTTGATGACGGGGGTTTAAAAAAATCTTAAAACATTTTTCTGATGCATTAAGCAAATTTCCAGAATCAGTAGTTTATTCCCTTCTCGTACAGCCAGGCAGTCATGTCACCAAAGTAGTATCCTTGGAGCGGGTATTGAGGGAAAACGTCATAATATCACAAGAGGGAATCTTTGAACCCTTTTTTACAATCTGGAACTGGGCAGGCAAAATCCCCATTGACTTTCTAGCTGCGTCAATACAGCAGGATCGGGCCCTTTTGTACCTTATTTAGGTATTGTTCCTACTCTGGATGTGCGGGAATTTTGCATTAGCCATCAAAAGCTAGATAAATAAATACGAAATGCGACTATTCCTTAGAAACCAGGCATCATTCAGTGTCGGTTGTCCCAGGTTCCCTCTATTCATTACACTGGTTATTGCCTCAACTCCCCCCAGCCCTGTTAACCTTGATTATTTTGGCATGCTAAGAAGAACAAACAGCTCTCACGCGGCAGCTTCCCCAGCGCGGTTCCTAACCAGATAACTGTGAGGAGAAGAAAGAAGTGTTTTGCCCCAGAATTTCGCCTTTCAGACTTGGGTAAAGCATTGCTGAGTGTGTAACACTCCAGCTGGATTAGTGGAGTGAAATATGCCCCTAACAGACCAGAGCTTTCAGTGTGTGCACCCAGAGGCAACACAACACTATTGAGGGATCCTCTTTTCTTAAACCCCTTAGAAGTTGTTTTGCATGCACATGTCAAGGCATGGGAACAATTTGAGACTTTTCCTTCTATGTCTCTATAAGTAAAGATTCCCTCGATCCGAGGTCCGGTTCCACTGCAGAGTTTGGTAACAATGGGACGCTGAATTATGGAGAGCAGCCGAAATGTATGCCGTGATGTACTCCGCTTCCTTTAAAGGGAAATCATCCAGATTTCGTCTTTCCCACAAAGAAGATCTGGAAGGGGAACAAAGCTGGAGGCGATAGAGTAGCTAAGAAGGTTTGGATTGAGGCTGGATATGCACCATGCAGCCACAGGTACAAGAAACAGTTGTCTTAGCTGTAAAAAAATTTCACAGCCTATGAGTTAATGAAGTTTTGAAAGCCCGGGACAGCTGCGAAAAGCATAGGGTGACTGTATGGAAACAAGGGAAGTCGCCTGCTAGTGACCTAGTGGGGGAATTGGTTCGGGAGGTTGTTGGTTTTTTCCAAGATTATAAAGAGAAATCAAAGCAGACTTGGTGAGCAGTCAGTGACCTTCGCTAGCTGGCCATGTGGCTTTCTCTGTCCTGCTTGCCAGTCCTCCTGGAAGAGACAAAAAGGGCCGGGTTGGATGGGGGGAGTTCTGTCACTGCATCGTAACGGATCAGAGAGCAATGAATTGCTCTCGACTCCTTTAAGGTGCTGCTTTGATTTGATTGATCTTATGGATTTATTTATTGCAGCTAGGAGAACCGGGGGCCGGAAACCCCCCAGGGTTGAGGGTTAAGATGGGTAAGGAATAGTCTAGAGGGAGGTAGCTCGCCTGAGCACAGTGGCACCCACATGGTGTGGTTTGCCAACTCTCGCTGGGGGCTGGGGAGAAGCGCGGGCAACCCCTGACTTGCACCGATTCCTACCCACTGGGCTTGCCTGCTTTGGCAGATCTCTGGGCTGTCCCGTAGCGAAAAGTCCAATGTTCTGGGCGGGGGAACCCCTCGGGTGTGTGTTATTGTCGTTCGCTGAGCTACTGCTATCAGAAAGAGCGCCCTGATCCGGGGAACTGGAGACCCTAGCCCCTGCTGGCTTCAGCGTACCTGCCAGCTCGCCTCAAAGCTTTTCCGAGACAGGTTTGCAACGAACTGAAACTCAATCGCCTTCCTTTCCTGGCCGAGGGACACGCTAAACTTCCCTCCTCCAGCCAGCGGGACTGCGCGCCGCGGAGAAGAGATCCCTTGCATCTCTTCTCTTGGGATGGCCAGACAATGGCTTAGCGCTGGGAGTCATTTGCTCCGTCCAAGCACCAGTTTCCGAGAGGTGACAAACATAACCGCACAACCCCCTGGAAGATCCCGAGGTAGCTTTCGATGGGCTAGACGGAGCTAATCGGTTGAGCACACAAGCTATACACACGGTTTCCTACCGATAAAACTTGAGAGTGTCGCTTTGACAAGTTTTGGGGACTTATCAACCAATCCTCTGTCTATAAATCAAGACAAACAAATTGCAAATGTCTGTGTCAAAAAGGGGGGAAATTAGTAACTCCATAGTTGCTATGGCCAAAAGAGACAGCTATTTGCACTGGGTTATTTTCACTGCGAAATTGACACGTTACAACTATAAGGCGATCTTAAACGAGTCCGGCTTGTTTACATTGTGTAGTTCTCTTTTGTTCTTTAGAGTAGGAATACAAACACGTGTTCGTTTGTTTTTTCCTCTGGCCTTTCCTCCTTCAAGGGATCATTACCAGGTAGCTGTGAAAAGTAGGGACGGGACATTAATCTTTAGGAATCCCCCCCCCCCTCTAGGATACAAAATGTTGGTTTAAAAAAATCAACCTTAAAAGTGATAACGCAGATTCTATTCAGGTGGATTCAGATCTGATCTGCCCTTTAGTCGAATTTGTTTGTGTGCGCTGTAAGAATTATTTTAAAAATGACCTAAGGGTGAATAATGATTATGTTATGCGAAACATCTTCAAAAGACTTAGAGAAGCAAGTACTTAAACTCGCCAGGAAAAAAAATCAGATTGTCCTTTTTTCTCTTTTAAACATTATTTAAATATGTCTAGAGGCAAACAAAGTTTAGCTAGAACGTTAGCTGGGCAAAATACATTCAAGGGCCCAATCCTCTCCTGTTGAATCCATTGGCAAAACTCTCTGCCCACTTTAGAGGGAAACGGCTAGCAGTGATGATCCATAAACAGAAATGTATTTTCCTTAGGAAGAAATGTTAACTTTGAAATATTCTTCTTTCTTCCAGACACCCTCTCCCCACCCCCACTAACTCCTATGGAAACCCAGTGTTGTGTTTTCTTGTAGCGCTTGTTTATTTTCACAACAGCAAATGAAGACGTAAGTAACTGAATGATCCCGGCTGGTTTAAAGCCCCGGGGAAGAAGGAAAATGTTGATTCCTCTTAAGAACTTCACAAACGTTGCCTTTTGTGTGCCCGGAAAACAGGCGTATACATATAAAATCAGAGGCTTTGTGCCGGTCCCCTGTCGCGAAGTTGAATTTGTCTCGAAGTCTCTCCCTCCGGGGTTGAGCACTGAACATCTTGTCGCCTGGGTGTGGGTGTGATCCGCATTGTCCCGCCAACCTGGCTGAGGCTAGGGACCTCTGCTTGCTTCAGAAAGTTCCTCTGGCGGAGTTTCCAGGGGCTGATCCGCCCGCCGCCTGGCTGGAAGGGAAAAGGCCATTTGAAGGCTGCATTTTGCCACGTTCAAGTGGATCGTTGGGAAACCTGTCTCTTGGCCATCCCGGTTACGCCTGTAATTAGAGCCGCTGGGCAGCCCAGTTGCAGCTCCAGGCAGTGGACAACAGAGAGCTCTCCCCCCGGGTAGCACCATTTTATACACGGGGCAAGATTCCAAGTCATTCTGCAGGCTAGCCACAGAGTGAGGTGGGCAGATAATCCTCGCGATTACCCCTAAAAATGCTGCCTCTTTCTCTTTGTAAACTTCAGCGCACTTGCTGCACTCCTGAAGGGCCTTTAATGATTATCCCACTATTAGGGAAAGACAAAAATAATGAGGCAGCCAGCTTCTGATGAATACAGTAGCTCTCTGCTCTATGGCGGGGGGCATCTTGCTCTGCCATGAAACAACACAACACAAAACAGACCGATCTGGCATCCCGCAGAAAAAAAAATGAAATCGTTAAGTGTGGGGCTAAAGCACCAATGTTTATCTATTTTGCAAGTCGAACTAGGTAGGTCTTGTTGGTTTTGAAGAAAGAAAGAAAGAAAGAAAGAAAGAAAAGAGTAACATGACATGACAATGTTTTTCGTTCTAAATCTTAGGAGCATTTGTCCATGGGATATACATTCTTCTGCCCTCAATATAAATATAAAAAGCATAACAATTGTATCGAATTTATCAGCGTATTTCCCCCTTCCCTTCCTGCATCTAAGGCACGTTACTTCATTAAAAAACAAAACACAACAAAACACCCCCCACTAAGTACTAACGTCATTAGCTCCCCGTTTGTCTCTCTCCTTGGCTTCATCTGCGGTTACAGTTAACAGTCTCTGTCTGTAAAGAACACTTTTAAGTTCGTCTTCCCCTGTGAGCAACCCCACCAGGCTAGGGCAAAAGTGGGGGAGACAGAAAGAAAAACGAAATGTTTCCAGTGAAGGTAGAGCGGCTCCGAAAGCGAAGCCCCCAAATGGAAACTGCGGGCAGCGATTCGTCAGGAGGAGAAACAAATGGGCCTCCCGTGAGCTAGTTCTGAGGTCCTTGCGCTGTAACTTGCCTGCCCTGCACCGGGGAGCCAGGTTGGTGCAGAAGAAAGTCCCTATGACTGGGAGCAGCGCTATAGACTATCGGAGGGAGCCCTATATACTGCTGGAGAGAGAGAGAGATAGCTATATGGCTGACTGCAGGGCTATATACAGTACTTTTGGGAGAGGGGGAGCACTGTATATATAACTTGGAGGCGGTACTATATATATTGCTGGGGAGCAGTGCCATTTACTTCTGGGGGTCGGGGAGCTGCGCAGATTGGTGGGGGCAGCACTACCTATATTGCTGGGGAGCAGTGCTATGCACTATTGGGAGCGGGGGCCTCTATGTATATTGTTGGTGGTAGAGCTCTCTATATACACAGCTGGAGGGTGGGCGCTGGAAGCAACACTGTCTGCTGCTAGGCGTCTCCTTTCCTCTTCATCCACTAACCGGGTCCCTTCAGCCAACTCAATTCATCATTGGGTTGATGACCTTCCCCGGACGATCGCTGCCTTCCGGAGCCAGTATCCCTCCCCCCCTCATAACCTCCCTGTGTGCGCGCGCTCGCAACATCTGGCTGCGTCTCGCTGCACATCTGGGCGGGTAACGGGGCTGTCTCCAGCACGCAGCCCAGGCTCTCTGGCTGCGTGGCTGAGCGTGGAGGAGGAATGAGTTCGGGGCAGGGGGTTGCTGATCCATTCTCCCCTTCTCCTTCCTTCCACCCCCCACTCCCCCAAAAAGCCTTGACTCCTCAGCCGCCCCTGCCCCTTGAACGGCTCATTAGCCAATTAGAATCACTAATCACCTCCAGCCGCCCCCAGTGCCCCGCCCCGCCGGAGCAGCCTGCATACCCGTTGGCTGCCTTGCTATCAACAAATAGAGCTAATTAGCATAGGGAGCCCGACTCTTATAGGCCACTGGGGCTGCCTATCACGGGCGCCCGCTTCCCACCCCTCCTCGCCGGTCTGAGGGGCTGCCCGCTGGAGGCCGGCGCTCTGGCAGTCCGGGGGAGGCTCTGCGAGGGGCCGGTTGCATGCACGCTCCCGGGGAGCAGCCGCGGGGCGCTGGGGAACAGGCAGCGATGCTGGGCGCGTCGCGCGGAGCCTGCTGAGTGACTTGCCCTGGGGCAGTGGCCGTGCGCCCCGGAGAGCGCAGCATGGCACCCGGAGCCTCCCCGCGCTAGCCTCTCTCGGGGAGCGCAGCCCGCCTATGCGCTGCCCAGCGCGGCTCCTGAGCGGCTGGGTAGAGGGGCACCCCCGCGCGGCGCTGGGGCTCGACTGGCGGGGCCCGGGAGCATCCCCCGCGGCGGTGCCCGTGCGCTGAGCCATGCTGCCCGGCGTGCAGGCGGGCATATGGGACAGCGCCTGATCTGCTGCCTCGATGCGCCCAGCGCCCTGCAGCCGCCGCCGCCGCTCCTCCCGGTGAGACGGAAACTCCTGCTGCTCTGCATCATGCTCTTCCTCTGGCTCTACATGTTCTACTCGTGCGCCGGCTCCTGCACCTCGGTGCCCGGCCTCGCGGGGAGGCCCGCTGCCGGGGCTGGGGAAGCTGCCGCCACCGCTGGAGCGCACGGAGAGGGTCTCCAGGTGCTTTCCAAGTTGCTGCGCCGGGCGCCGTCCGGAGGAGCCATGGGGCTGGCGGGTTCCGCCGCGGCTTCCCCCTCGGAGCCGCGAGAGGAGCAGAGCGCGGCCCCCGACCCCACCAGCCCCATCTCCAGCTTCTTCAACGGCTCCGGCACCAAGAAGCTGCCGCAGGCCATCATCATCGGGGTGAAGAAGGGCGGTACGCGGGCGCTGCTGGAGTTCCTGCGGGTGCACCCCGACATCCGGGCCGTGGGGGCCGAGCCCCACTTCTTCGACCGCAACTACGAGCAGGGCTTCGCCTGGTACAGGTACCCCCCTGCCCCCACCCCTCCCTGTGCCTCCCGATGCGTGTGCGTGATTGAAACTTAACCCCTCCGGGGTCACTTGCACCAAACCCATAAATCACCTTCCTCACCCTCCGGGCCATTTCTGCTTCGTTTCCCCCTCCAGGGGAGGGGGGGGGGTTCCACTTACACCTTTTGTACAGATCCATAATTTATAGCCTCAGATCAGCAGCAGGAGTCACTCCCCTCCTCCCCCAACTCTGAACATGCAAGAGATGCTGCTCCCGGAGCTTTCCCTAGCGTCGCTCTTTGCAGCAGACAAGGGTCTAAATTAGGTGCAGCTCCGGGTTGGATTTTGCCCTGGCCCATGCTAGACCTATCCAGTGTGTATTTTTCCCTTTCTGATTTCTCCAGCCGGACAAGATTTCCTGCAAACTGCCCTCTGTGGAAATGGGTAGGGAGTTCTGCTTTAACTAGCAAACAAAATCGAGATGTCCCCTGGGGATTCCCATTACCGCAGAGACTCCAGGAAAAAAATATTTAAAGTTTATTTTTCTACTCCAGTTGCCGTGCAGTGGGTTTACTGCTCTGCTATCAGAGGGTGGGATTGTTTCTCTCTTAGCGCGATATAGAAATTGCAAAAAAAAAAAAAAAAAAAAAAAAAGTCTCGTCTCCCTCCAATTAAATTTGAATCCTGGAGAACCATTCAGCTACTTTCTACTATCCCCGCATGAGGGGGCGAGCTACACTAGGGGAATGCCCCAGAGGGGAAGCACTCTGATTAGACCCGTTCTTTGTTTCTAACAAATCGGCGAAGGAATCAGGGGGTATCTGTCTTATCGAAGGATCGGTCGCACAGATTCTGCTGCTATTTCAGGCATTAGCCATGTGGGCCACGGACTTCTGCAAGAGCAGGATCTGCCCATAATTTTTAAGATTACCCCGAACGGTTCGGATTGATGTTCTAGGTCAGGCTGTTGACTGACAACAAGTCAAGTGCTGTGTCCCGGTTCTGTTTCCTGAAGGCAGCTCAGCTGGTGATTAAAAATCCCAGATAAGGCAGCTGGGAAAGTTCCCATAATTTAGAAGATGGAAAGTTATTTGCTGTCGTGACCGATGGGGCAAGGCAGATGCCCCTTCCCATCTTGTACCGTTTCACCAATAGCTGCTTTTTCAGGTTCGGCATTTGCCAGTATCCATATAAACGTGCCCTTGACTTCAGTTTCTCGCATGTAGTTTTGGCGCCTGTAGTTTGCTTTGGCAAGACGGGGTTTGATCGCTGCGAGGAGGCAGCTTTAGCATGGAGCAGGGATGTAGTGATCTCTGTTGGGAAGAAAGGGACACTGCAGCATCTCTTCCAGCGCATCAGACCCTTCTCGGCTCCTTCTTTGCAAAAGGGAATCGATCAAAAACTCCGGTATGGCTCCGCATTAATTCGAACCAATCCAGATTTCTCTGAGCGTTTGCAAGACACGTTGTTTGGTTTTATCGATCAAACAAAATAAAACGCGGCTTTTTTTTTTTTTTTTGGCCTTAGAAATAAATTTTGATCATGAAAAGTTTACAGGGGGAAAATACTTCAGATGCACCGGATCCTTTTTGTTCTTTTAAATGCCAGAAAAGCGTTTAACTGTAAAATGTCTCTGGATTGAAATTGACCTCCGATGTTCCAGTGGTAGATTTTTATTTTTATTTTATAGTGAGCCGGTGTTTAAAGGCTTTGAGGTGCAAACTCCAGTTTGCCAGTACATTATTAGTTTAAACTAGATTTGCCCCGTAGTTTTGGATAATCTGGGTCCGATTTGCTCGCGGAGTTTGGAAATAAATAATCCCATCGATAGAGTTCCTGAAATATTGCTGCTGCTTCGTGTCCTTTTGCACCGCGTTCCGTTTAACTTCTGCGGTCCAACTTGTTTGGGCTCAGCCGAGCTGAACAGCAATGGAAGAGTAACAGTCTCGTATTAACGCTTTGTTCTTTCTCCCCGCTTGCCTTGTGGTGCCCAAATACGGGTTTTGTTTTGTCTGTCTCTTACCAGCGTGATGTCTCTGAATTTTGTTTAAAACTGTTTTGGCAGCATGGTTGTAAAAAGTCCTGTCTTCAGAACAAATACGAGTTGAAAAAATCGCCAAAGAACAAAATTGACAGTTTCTTTTTTTAAGCGTGTGTGGAAGGGAAGGACTGAAGAGAGAAAATGCAGCTCCCGGGAGACTAAAGTGCTTTGATTGTCCTCTCTTCCCCTCCCCTAATTATTTCTTTATTCTTGAATTTTGCTGGATGATGAAAGGCATCTTGTGCACCATGTCCCAGGCTGCGAGCTGCCTTGCTTTACCCTGGAGCTGCATTACAGGGGTGTTTGGGGTGGTGGGGGCACTGAGCGGCAGGTGACGGATCTGTACAGAAAATCCAGGGGAGAAAAGTTAGCCCAACTTCGCGGGGAAGGGGGAGGCTGTTCACCTGCAGCCTTCATCTGCCTGGTTCCCTTTTTACTAACTAAGCTGCGAGCACGATTCCCGCAAAGCCCAGTTTTTGGCGCTTTATGACCAATGGAAAGCGAATAACTTCCACTAAATCCTAGGAGACAATGGAATCTGACTAATCGAGAACTAGCCCCGACTTCGCATTGATGGGAAGGGATCGATACATAGCTAGAGATTAAAATGCACGTGAGTGTACAGGCCTATCTAGTAGATCTATATCGTGTGTCTATAGACAGTCACACAATCATATCATTAAATATATAGATCTACGATTTTTATGTATAAAGAAGCCTGGGTCTATCTTAAACAAAATCAGTTGTCTAATTCTACAATAGTCAGATCTGACTGTCTTGCAGTAAATAATATAAATCTTGAACGTCACACTTATTTTATACTTGACTGCTTTTTAGCTGTAGGTTCACTCTTTCTCTCTCAAGTTTTTTTTCCTTGAAGGAAAAAAAAAATTCTAAATCTGGTTAGCCTTTGAAAACATATTCAGGCATATAATGTTCTAACTCCAAAACAGTGACTCTATTAAATTAAGGAATGTTTCCATTTGAATTGGAGTAATTAATTTAATCCCCCAAAGAAAGGTGAAGGTATAATCTGTGTCAGCTGGAAAACATTTGGTGGGAAAGGAAAAAATAAACTGTAAACCAAGTGAAAAATCCAGTAGCACCCACAGTGTTCGTTAGGGATGTTAGTTACAAAACTGTGTTAGTACTGTATATTTAATTCTTTGCTGATTTTAAAGGGAATGGGTACTTGTTGATTTCAAAGAGGTGGTGGACTCCAGCAAAAGGAAATACTTTATTTTGTTGCAATAAAACAGAAACCAAACTAGCTATTCTTCCATTCAATCTTTCCCTCTTTTTTTCAGGGACATGGTACAGAAGTCAAATCTATTTTAACTCAATCCTGAAACCCATAAGCAGACACTGAAATTTATGGGGGTTCTGTGTTAAGACTATAGGGTCTGGCCCATTCAAAGTCTATTAGTCACTTTAGGTATGTGTTTAAGACTTTTTGAGAGGGGTGGTAGTGATAAAGGTGGAATCCTTTTTTTTTTAAAGATCTTCCAACAACAAAATTCAAAGCACCAATGTGTCAAGTTTTGTTTTTGTTATTTATTCAGCAGTTCATTAAGAATTTTCATTAGTAGAGCCTAAGAGGAGATTGGTAATCTTAGCACTATACTTGCCTTCAAGGGAGTCAAAACAGTGGTGTTTTTTTTTTTTTTTTTAAATATCCTCCCCAAACTAAACACAAAATGAATGAGCAAAACTGTCAGGGTGACAAGAAACATTAACTTCTACACTAATCTCTGCTGAAAGAGCAGCATTAGGATCCTACTGCAACCAGGGTAAGATAATTGCCTGGAAAAATGTAAACTCCTATTAAAAATGCTGGGTTCTCTCCCACCCCTGTGCTCAATCATGCACCTTCATTTCTCTGCTCCTCCTACAATCCGCTCTCGGTTTAAGGTCCGATCACTGATGAAAACCTGTTAACCTAATTAATCCAAAATTTTATTCAAACTCAGGAGTTAAATTTAAATCAAATTAAAATGTTCAGTGTATGCATTTGTACTGTAAATTCTAAACTAGGGTCTATTCTCCTCCCCCCCCATAGGATTAAAAAAATAGATAAGCTTTTTTGTTGTTGTTTTTTGTCTTTCTATAACTCTTCATTATTCACTCCTGAATCCCCGTCTTGCTTGAAAGCAGAGGTAACTTAAATTATTGCAGGGGTTATGAAAAATAATGCAACAACCTAGCCCATAAATAAGGATGACTTGTATTTATACATTACATAAACAGTGGTGGTGCTCTGCTTATAACATTATTAAAATAGGAGGGAATGGAAGAGGAATTTATTACCCTAGATTAAGGTTTAGACTATATATACCTTGTGGCCCATGTTGTTGTCTGTTTAGGATATTCAGAAAAGTTATTGCCTGACTTGTCTAAGGTAGACTTGAGGGGCTGTAATGTTGCAGGTTGTCACTTCGGCACAAACTGCACTACTCACAACCAGTTAAGTGGGTAATGGTTTTATAGTTCGATAATCCCAAGAGCTACAGTGGCAAAGCAGAGGAGGAGATTTGCATTAAGCATCAGAATTTAATTGTAGTTCCACTTGGCATAACAAGGCACCATTAACCTAAACAAAAGAGATTTGTGGGTGATGAAGCTCATTAAAGATGTTGATTGGGTGATGTTTTTTCCCCCCTCCCCTTTCCGTTTGCTGTGATGATTCAGGACTGCTGTGAGAAAAGAAAAGAAACGAAACAGTCATCTGCCCCTGTAATCAGGTTTGCTTTAGACTACGACTGGAGTGCTTCAGATTTTACCTAATTTATTCTCTCATACTGTCCCAGATCACTTCCTCAGAGCTGACATGCTTTTGAAGATGAGGTGGAAATACTAATTAAAAGCTCTTGTTTTGAATGATTCTTTCTCCCCTCCCCCCGCCCCCCCAAATCTGTAGTATACAACATGTTATTTGCTAATCTAATAGGGGAAAATATTTAGATTATATCTATATCTATTGTGCAAATAACCTCAATATAGAGGAAAACAAGTTAAAATTATAGCCACAGGTCAATTACAAATTGGTTTTAATAGTAAACTTAAAACTGAAATATTTTACACAAACCATGAATACTGCTCAGCTTCTGAACATTACTTTTCGCCCCTCCGCTTAACTTTCAAGATTTTGCATGTTGCTTTGACCTATTTAGGATGTTTAAATACTCTTCTGCTATTGAAACACTACTATATAGTGTGAAAGTCTTAGCAGAACCAGATCTTTATTTTGACCATACTAAAAATTATAGTGGTATCACTACAGGCTCTGCTGTGTGCCCTGTGACTAGAACATGGTGGTGGTGGTTAGATCTGTATGAATTAGGGGAGAATTTATTTCCAAACTTTGGCATTAAGGAGTTCATACACTAATTCTCCTAGTATCTCTCTTACTCACAGGATCAGTTTCACCACTGATAAATTACTCAGATTAGTCATTTTGGGAAGCAGAATGAAGATAATTAATTCACTACACTGGAGTTGCACTAATGGGGGTAAAACTGATTAGATACCAGGTTCAGCGTTATCTGGGTGGAGTTTCAGAGCAATAGAAAATTTATGAACATTATCTTCAGTGGCAGTGGGGCTGGAATTGCATGGTTGGAGGTAGGAGCTATTTAGTTCTAAAATCTGCAGTTCTAGGGCCTGATCCTGAAAACACACAAATAATTGACACACAAGCAGTCAATGGGACAAGTATAGGGTTTAAGGATTGGGGGGCCTTAGAACAGAAATCCAGGCTTTATAAAAACCATAGTCCTGCAAGTACCTGCTTAACTTTGCACACGTGAGTAGTCTCTTTTGGAGCCAATCGAACTACTGTTGCATAGCATTAAGCATGTGCATAAGCAGCCTGTAGGAGCATGGTGAAGATTTGCATGAATATTTCAAATTGTCAAATCAAGATTAGCAAAATACTGATGTTTAAAGAAACTTTTTTTCCCCAGGGCAAAGGAATACTAAAAATAAAATTGTAAACAGAGTTAAATTTGAAACCCTGTGAGTTTAGATAGCAGCTGTGGAGATTTCAAGCTCTCCAAATTTTAATTTGAATGCACTTTGAGAGACTCTCACCCTCCAACTTCTGTTAGCAAAACATAAAATAAGGTCACAATGTATGCTGCAATGGTTACTGAGAGGTGGTGGAGGAGATACAATCTAGCTAAAGTCTCTTTGAAATCTCTTGCTATCAATTCTGGGATTTCAACAGTGTACTGCCAACCCTATAGCAGCTAAGGTAAAATAAAAAAGCAAACTGCATTTATAATGCAGTATTCTGAAATGAGAACCTGCATGTTACAAAGCAGAAGAGCTGTCAAGATTTATTAGCAAAAATGGTGTTGAAGGTGTTGAACTCTGTTTTTAATTAGGCACCTAAATTAGACCATAAAATGGTTGATTAATCTTTTACAAGTGAAGGGGGGGGGGAATAACTAAAAGTAATTTAATCATAAATGTTATCCCAGATGCAGTGAGTTGGGAGACTGTCAATATTTAAAAGATATTTTTGCTTTACATTTGGAAATTAATTCTGAAGCAATTCATTGGAATATAAATTCTTTTAATAAGCTTCTGTGGGAGCTCTAGCCCCTTACCTTGTAAACACTTATGTACTTGTGTAACTTTGCTTATGCAAGTGGACCCATTGATTTCAATGGAATGTGATTACATGTAAAACTTTGTCACCAAAATGGCTTGAGATTGGGAATTTAAGAACCACATTTTAAAAAAGGATTTAAGCTTCTAAATCACTAGGCACACTTGCAAATTAGGCACATGAATAACTTTCAAGTATAAGTGTTTGCAAGACTGAGGGCTAAGTTTAGCTCTTAAAAATGAATATTGCAATTGGAAAATGAACATTGCAATTGCCAAACAGCTTCACAGTTTATAAATGTCACAAACTAAAAACCTGACAGCATATCCCTTTTTTTATTTAAAAAAAAAGCTTTTTGTAAATTTCTAACTCTGATCCAAATAAGCTAAAGGCGTTTGACCATATAAATTAGAAATAAGATATTGTCTCCAAACTCCCACTGATTTGACTAAGCCACAGCACTTTTTAGGGTCCTGCATATTTCCATAATCTCTATTAGTGTTTTAAGTTAATGTCAAAAAGGATAAAGAGCTATAGCTGAATGATAAAATTTCTTCTTTTGTCATTAGCATAACCAGAAAATATAAATTGCTCACTGTTCAGCTATATACATACGATCCCTGATTCTGATCCTAACGGAACACTTAAAACTATTCACAAGTAGTCCCACTGAAGTCAATGGGGCCGCTTGCATTTGTAAAGTTACTCATACGCATAAGTGTTTGCAGGATTGTGTCCTTGTTGCACAAATCCAATTGTCCAGTTTTTAAACTTTAGATCTTCTTCTTGATATTTCTTCCTAGCAATATGTTAATGGGATTATTTAACCCTGGGGAGGTGGTAGATCTTTGAGGAATTGGTACTTTGTTTTAGTTGAGAGACAACTTTAAAACACAATTTTTTTTTTTTTTTTAAGTTTCTGACTCATGCAAGGCAGAACTTTCTATAGAACGTGCGTATCTAGATAAGTTTCCATTCTGGAATGGTATTTGTGACTGATAGTATTTAATATTAATATATCACTTTTTGTCTGAACTGTTCCTTTATAAATTATATGGTATATTGGCTTGTGAAGGAGAGGCAAAATAGTGGTTTTTGTTTTTCTTCTGCTTAATTGTTTGCAAGGTAAAGGGGTTGTTGAAGTGAAACAAAACATGATTTTCTTCTGCTGCAAAAATAAAGCAAAATCAGATGTTGGGAAATACAGTCCCTGAAGCAGCAAAGCGATAAGAGGGGAAAAATTGAATGGATTTTCAATAGTAAGATAGCTGGAGATCCAATAGAAATGAATTCTGTAAGCATGTTGCATTTTTTCTGGTAATTAATGCAGCATGTTAGCTGCTTCAAATGAGACTATTTACCATGACAGAAAAGAAATAAGATCCAGCCGTTACTGCAAACTAATTATAAGTAGTGTGTGGAATTTTTGATATTTAATAAGCTTCCCCTTTGAGATTGTCTTAAAACATTGAAGTGTGCAGCATTAACAACCGTGTGTGTGGTGGGGAGAGGCCAGGGAATAGCCTCTTGTGGTCTGGTATGTAGTGCAATTGCTGCCTTACAGGACTGTCAAAAAAACACACTTATTGTGAGACAGACTTTTAAGTTCTTCGCACTATTTAAGAGTAGTATTGCTCTCCCAAATAAAAAGAAGGAATTCAATGATAAAAATACAGAGAAAATAGTTTCAAAATATCATTGAACTGATATTCTAGGCTTGCAAGAAGTGAAACAACCTATATTGCTTGCTGGATTATTTTTATATAAATATATTTTTTTTTCAACAATTTTTCTGTCTGCCGTAGGGCCAGTTTGTTGCAGTGCCAAGCACCTCCTGCAATGTGCTGAATATCCCTAGGACCCCACTGAATTTTTATTTAGACTAACAGATTGTAGGCTTTGTCTGTGTTTGGAAAGTGCCCTAGTGCTGTCATCTTAATAATAGCACCATAATGTACAATGCTCTGGACAAAAAACGATGAACCCTTGCCTTGGAAAGCCAAGTTTTAGGACTTGGTGAGCCGTGAACTTCCTTACCATAGGAAGATCACAATTGCCATAATGAGCAAATTGTCCTGTAGTGCCCCTGAGTACCTAGTCAGAGCTCAGAAAAGGGGGTGGGGGGATAATTAGTCTGTCTGAGTCGATGGTTTATTAACTATCTGGAGTAAAATCATGGCCCCAGTGAAGTTAACGGAAAACTTTCCTTGACTTCACTGAGGCTGGGATTTCACCCATGATGGCTGCAGCAATATAAATTCTTGCTTGACAGTGGTAACAAGTGTCTAGTTCCAACACCTCTTACCGTATATCTGTGCAAGCTATTGATAAAGCAACAAGGATCCAATGCAGCCAAGTGCTGAGTGCCCTCCACTACCACTGACAGCATCTTCTGCGGGCACTCAAACCTTGCAAGCTCTTGCTTTTAAGGATGCAAGGGGTCTCTTATGATAAACTTCAGAGCAACCTGGATTCCTTTGATTAAAAAAACTTCATGCATATGAATCATAGTATCTGTACAAAGAAGGCAAGCTTCTCTAGCAAATGTCATTGAGTTGAACTTAACTGGAACGAAAGCTACAATTTATTTAAAAATAAAGGCTTTTTGTTCTTTCTTGTTTGGATGGCTTCTCCTTAACATTTTTGATCCCTTTGGGATCTTTGTTCTTTTTCTTGCAAAAAGAAATCTCGCTATTATTGAGTTTGCCTCATACTGGTTTAAATAAGTACCCCCCCCCCCAAAAATCATTTGAGTGGGATTTTTCCCACCCACTCATTATCGTTTACAGGCAAGAATCCAATAGGATTTTAAATGGGACTATCACTACTTCTGTTTTTTAAATGCTCTGCAAGGCACTTATTGCCTCCAGTTAGATCCTGACAGACCCAAATGACATTGTCTTAGTGACTGTGTGGAGTTATGAAGAAAATGGCCCCAGAAAGGAGGGGTGGACTGCTATGATCAGTCAGCAAGGCCCTTGTGTTTGCATGGGATCATTCCTTTAGATCTGAGGAGGGTTGAGTTGTTCAAACAGATGGCAAAGATTATTCGTGTTGCTGGGCTTTCAGTGCGCTACTCTGTTTCAAGCACATCGCCTGATATGACGCACGTGATGAGTTCTTCCCAGCACGATGCTGAGAGGAGCTACATTGTCTGCCGTGATCAGGTTTCATAGCCTCACCTGTTGAGTTGTTGAACTTTTTCAAAGTTGACCATGCGTTCGGGGGTGTGTGTGTATGTGTGTGTGTGACTTATTTGGGTGGTGGATCTGCCTAGCTAATCTGATTAGTGCGATACTGTGTGGCATGTCATGGAACATTATGCTAGTGATTGGCATCAAAATAATTGGAAGAAAATCCCTGGTGCTCCTTATCTCTTATTAAAGTGGACAAGATGAACTCTTTTTAACTTATGCAGTTGAATATCTTTAGCTGCTTTCTGGGAGGTAGAAGGCTTTGATTGTCATTTGAAAAATGTAGGTGCCAAACTTTTTTTATTTCTAGATGAAATACTGCCTAAACAGTTCTTTATTTCCTACCCTGCAAAGTGCTGAGTACCATCCTAGTCAAAAAGAAACAAAATTGAGGCTGTTGAGTACTTGCCAAGAGCAGGCTTTAATTGCTCAATTGACTTGGGATGGAATAACAGCATAGACCTTGGGCTCCTTGTAGTAAGAACAAAGTATAGTCATCTTTCAACATGAACATTCCCCTCTTGTGTTGGTGTGAATGGCAACAATCAGTGGGTTGGGGGATAATTAATAGGCCAGGTCATTGTTGGACCGTGGACATATGGGCTCCAAAGAACAACAAATACCAGGTCACGTTATTTCGGCAGTTTAATGAGAAGGTCAGGAAGCTATCGGTTGCTACCTGTTGTCACCATGTGGTGTTTGAGGAGTGACTGAAGTGATGCCTGTGTGATTGTATATTAAACTTTCAAGCACAATAATGTTACATTCAAAATAGTCCCAGAAATCTAAATTTCAGAGAAGTTTACTTTATCTGCTCTCATTTATGCTCCCAACAATTTCACATCTCTTTACTTGTAGTGATTTACTTTAAACTTGCAACCTCACTAAGAAACAGAATTAGACTGTAATGTTGCACATAATTTAAAAAAGCTCGCAAAGAGCATCAAAAGACACGAGTGATAGCAAAATCTGCCCCCCCCGCATGTTCCAATCTAAATGGGATTTTTTCCCCCAACATCACCTTCTAAGGCTCTGATCGTGCAATTTTATTCACATGACTAACAGCACTCCGATAGACTGCAATATTGGCCACTAGATAAACTAAATATTAAACACAAGGCAGAAGATTTGACTGGGACACTGCACAGGAGTACTGAATAGCTTATGAAAATTCTTCTTTATATCCATAGTACATGCATGACTTGATGCAGATCAGCTGTACAGAGCATGGTGGTTAGCCACAGCACAAATGGGGAGGGAAGAAAGCTTTTATGCTGGGCAAAACACGTTTAATTAAGCAGATTCCCATCTCAATTTTTGTTGCCAGTGACACTATTTAATTGACTGTCAGGCACCCATTACCGTGACATGGAACATTAAAAATGAGCAACATATGAAAGTTGATCAGGCACAAACAATGCCCTCATCGATCCTTGTGCTACCATTAGAAGAATTTCGCCAGGCAAATGCTTGCCCCAAAATGTTGTATTTTGCCACCTGCTCTGAAGATCAGTACACTTGGGTTCTGATGGACCAGTGGAGGCAACAATGTCTAGGACCAGAATCCTTCTTCCAAGAATACCCTGTCCCCAGGCCCTCTGTCTAGGGACAGTAAGGAAAAGCTGTAAGAGAAAACAGAATTCCTACAACCTTTGGTACACAATGGCATCCTGGATGATCAGTAAATCAAGCTGAAGTCCAGTCCAGTTCAAATAACTAGTGTTGGGTACTGCACTTGGCTCAATTTCCTCGGCCACTTACTGGTCTTACAAACAATTTCTCTTTTAAAAAGTGCTCTCAACTCCTGCAACTGGTGGAAAAGACCCATGCTAAGAAGGGAAATGGACTAGAGCAGGGGTTCTCAAACTGGGGGTCAGGACCCCTCGGAGTCATGAGGTTATTGCATTGGGGGGGGAGTCACGAGCTGTCAGTCTCCACCCCAAACCACACTTCACCGCTAGCATTTATAGTGTTAAATATATATATTTTTTTAATTTATAAGGGGGGGAGGGTCTCTCTCAGAGGCTTGCTATGTGAAAGGGGTCACCAGTACAAAAATTTGAGAACCTCTAGACTAGAGTGAAACTGATCCTACCTACAGTGCTGTCAAATGCTCAACATAAACTGGTGGGGGTGGTAGAGGAGGACAAGAAGCATAATTTCTTGAATCTCTCAGGCCCAAGAATTTTGGGCTCTGATCCTGCAAGCATATATGCACATGCCTGACTTTACACATGAGTAGCCCTGTTGGAGTCTGTGGGAGTAGCTACAAGGGTAAAATTTAAGCACAAGCATGCACACTTGCAGGATTTGGGGCTTAAATGTTATTTGTAGTAATAACAGCAAAAGACACTTCAGGCAAAAATGTGTGGTCTATTGATACTGTCCCTCTAACACCCTGCTCTCTATCTTGAGGCATGTAATTCAGGGTCTAATCTTGTGCCCATTCAAGTTTATTGAATGCAATCAGACTTTCCCTTTTAATTAAAATAAACTTATTTCCCGCTGTCTTCAATTCTATTAAATTAGAAACGGTATCAAGGATTTTTTTTCTTACTACTTAATGAACATTTTGACTGTAACAAAATGGTTATATACATTGTCTTACTGTCAGTTAACTCTATCAAACCATGAGCCCAAAATAATCCCCAAACCAGTCCAGTTAAAGGTCCATTTTTTTCCTCGGGGCGGGGGGGGGGGGGTGATAGGGGAAGAGACCCTCTATCAAGGGCCAGCTCTTCACTTGGTGTTTAACTGGCGGTTTGAAGTCAGTGGAGCTGTGCCAGTTTATATCAGCTGAGGATCAAGGCCCAGACTGTACTAAATTCCCCCCCCCGCCCCCTAAATTTAATCTTCCATCCAAACTGACAAGTGGCTAATTTAATACTGTGCTTAGCTAAGTATAATGGGACTCTTGCAAAGCCTTGCCCAAGTAGTCTTCACAATGAAATCAGTGGGACTGTTTGTGTAAGTAAGTCTTACGCTATTAAGGATGAGTCCTAAAAGATCACGGCTCTAATCTGGCTGGTCTACTAATGCAAGACTTCAGCGTCACTGTGTTGGATTTCAAAGTATGTACATGAGGTGGCTTTTTTTTAGCACAATTCCCATTGGAAAACTCAATTTTATTTGTTTAAATTGGCATGTTCTACCTGCTTTAGTATGGATTCCTAGCCGATCAGTACTCCATTGCTTGTTCTATCAGTTAAGTGAGAACGGCATGTTTGTGAAGGTAGGGGAGAGGATGACCAAGTTCTGATCGTCCTTGCTGCTGGGCCTGACCCTGCACAGCAGGCCCTGTGACGAACCGATCCAAGTATCCTTGGAATCGGCACTTGAAATCCTCTTACAAAAAATACCTTGAACATGTAAGTAACTGTAGTGAGGGGATACGCTTTTAAAAAGCCAACACTGGAGCTGTAGACATTAGGACCTGATGCATGGTAACTGCAAAATACTTTCTTGAAGTTCTCAGTCACAGTGGGCATTTTGACAGAGTAAGAAATGCAGGATTGGGTCCTTCACATATCTATTTCTGTGTGCATGGAATCTATACATACACTTTGCAATAAATACATGCAACCCTTACATTTTGTAATGGTTATTGCATAATAAGTGTTTAAGAAGGGGGGGGAACCCCTCAAGGCTAGTTGCATCATGTAAAAAATAACCTCCACTATTTTGCAAAGCTGCAATCTGTCTCCAGGGAGGTGAATAAGTTTTAATCACACTAAAATGTATTGTATATGTATAGCTCTTCAGTGGAACCAATAATTTGCACTGACCAGGAGATCAATTGTGGATTACTGGATTATGCAAATTAGTGTCTAGGTTACAAACCATTCAAAAGAAAACATTGTATCAATGTGTGGTATTCACTTATTTTTACAAGCGTCATTCCATTTTTAAATTTGGAGTATTTCATAGGATTCTAAAATACCTTGCAACTTTGGACCAATTCTGCTCTCAATAACAGTGACATAAACCTGAAGTAACAAATAATTCTGTAATTACTCCAGTGTTTAGTGCTGGGTTAGGCCAATGGCTAACAAAGAAGTGTTTATGAATAGACTTTACTGCCACACTTAGCTATTAAATATTTGTTTAGAAATGTGCAAAGGCCAAATGAATTTTCAAATCAATAATTTAAGAATTGTGAGGTTCTCCTGTAAGTAGACAAAGTATCCTAGCCTTTAAACATCAATATAATTTGTCTTTGTAAAAATGTATCTTATGTTTTATACCCAGGAAACTAGTTTCCAAATAAAGTAATTATAAAATGACGCTGGCGGTGGTGTACAAACGACGGGCCTCCTCCTGTTCTTAGTTAAAATCAGTAACAGAATTCCTCTCGACAGAAGTGAGTCTGAATGCCTCACTCTGACACTGGCCTCATTGCCGGGATATGCAAACATTGCTGGAAATGGGCCTTAACCTGGACTTGCTCACACAATCCAGTATTATGTGCTATGGGGCAGCAGCTGCTATACCAGGTGTAACTCCAGAGTAACAGTGGTGAGTCAGCGCTAAAAATGGGAATGAATGGCTTAACTAAATTTCAGTCCAGCATTGGTGCATGTCTCCTATTGGTCCTTCCTTTTATATTATCTTAATAAATCCAAAGATCTTATAACACTGATCCCATAGCATTGTGATGTGCTAGACGGTGGGGTTTCGTAGATCAATTAGTCCCTGACAGTTTAGTGGTTTAGGATACAATTTTCCACAAATTCTCATGACTTGCACTCCTCAATAGAGGCACCAGTGAAAACTTTACCTCAAGCCACTAAACTGCCAGTAGCTAACTGGTTAAAGTCTCTTTTGAAAATGAGAGTTACTCTCTTAAGTCAGAGGCGCTTGTAGAAATTTTACTCTTGAGCTAGCTATATCTTTGGGGTCCATTTTAATTCATTGTCTTTGTTGGAATTAATGGATGGATCCTAGTGTAGAAAGTGAACCCTATGTTAACCATGCACTTAAACAGAATGTTTCGTATAATAGATCTCTATACCAGAATGCTAAGTGTTCTGCTGACTGGCAGAATTGCAGGCCGAGCTCATTAGTGTTGTAAAGTTTTTGATTTGGCTTTTACACTTTCTGTGGGAGTGGGTGGAAGGGGAGTGTAATGTCTCTCTGCCCCCACCCACCTTGCCATCAGTTTGTTAGAATTTGACACACATAATTCTGAGAGCGAATTTTGTTTCCATTTATAACTGCTCTAGAAGCTAGTGAGTAGGAGGTTGGTCTGGTGTTTCTGAAAGTCTGATAGAATCCAGTTAATGGGGCAGAGGGGGAAGTGTAAGAGTGGAACGATGCCTTGGGAGGAGTTGTCAGATTTGCCATGGATCAGGCTCAGATAAAACTGAATAGCAGGTTAGCGTTTCAAGCCAGGTCTCACTGCAAACTGATATGGGCTGGGAGCTCTAGTTGTCTGTCCTTAAGCTTGTTAATTACAGGTTCTCTTTCCTCTGTACTGCCTGGATCTGTTGTGGAAGGTGGAGCCCTCTTTTCCCTGATGCTTCTGCAGCATCAGGGTGTGTGTGTGTGATATCCATGTTGTACGTTGCAATTTCTGGCAAACTGTATCTTTAACATTACAGCTATTAGCTCTCCCAAGAGAATGTTGCAGTCACATAGATAAAGGTAGTATAATTAGGCTATATATAAACAGTAGGCCCAGGTGGTCTTAAAGCAGATTAAGAGCCTGTGAATTTTCTGATTTTTTTTTTTTTTTTTTTTTTAATATAAAGTAAAGGTATTGTATCTTTCCCCAGTTCTTGTATGCCAGTTCCTATAATTGCCACACACTGAGAACTCTTCTAGATTTCATCAGCAGACTTCGCTGGCAGTGTTAAGCCAACTGCAGGATTGGACAATAAATGGAGCTCTGTGAAGTCTGTCAGTTTTGGTGAACTTTTCTAGCTAGTTTGATTTGTGTTTTTTGTGACCACCTATTTAGTATGATTTTCCCCCCCACCGCCTCTTGTACCTGTAAGGAGCTGACTACTATGTGGCATCATTACCCTCTACTGGAAGGAATCAAAACTGCTGAACTTGGGATCATATGCCAAATACTGATAATAGAGAGCAGGAGTTTCTGATCTTTGCATGACCCAATTACCAAAGTTATTAGGTAGCCAAGGGTTTGCAACAAAACCCTAGTGATAGAAACTTGTTGGTTCAGGGTTTGAAAACAAACCCCTCCCTTTGTGTTTCTAGGATTTGGAGATTGCTGAAGGATTTGGCAAGTTTCCTGCAGACCTTTTGGGAAACCCAGCCCAAATATTGGGTTGGTGATGAAACCTGAAACTTTGAGCCTAGCAAATATTTGTTATGTGGCTTGTTTGAGAAATCTTTCCACTTTTACATAACGACAATATATATGATTCAAATCTTTATTTGCCCACCTCCTACCCAAACGCAGGAAAATCTTGTTCATTACAAAACTCAAAACCAAGTATTCTGGCTTGAAGGACAATGCTTTAGTTGCTCCTGAAATCGGCTGCAAACCCCTCCCCCCCAATTCCACCAAAACTCCATCTAATAAAGAAAACCATTGCAGGAAATGATGAGCTTAAACAAAATTAGAAGCAATGTGAACTGCCAGGCATGGGATGTTGCTGGACAAAGTGGTAAACAGTTCTGTGCAAGCCTGACGCTGCTGACCTTACTTAAGTAGAGTAGTACCTTACTCAGCTAATAGTCCCCATTGATTTCCACTTGAGTAAGGGTGGCAGAATTGGACTCGATGGGAGGAGACTGCATTTTAACATGGTTAAAGGGTGATCTTGCGTTTCTTTCTCGTTTGCTTGGGTTGACCCTCAGAGCGCTAAGCATTGCACTGCAGAAACCTATCTAGGTTCTTGTCATATGCCTGCCACAGAGGAGTGAATGCCTGGTGATTGTCAGTGCTAGCAATGGATAATAAAGTACAGTGACTCTAGAAGTTCCATCCTTCGTTTCTGTGCTTGGTTGTATGCAACTGGGTCCTCTGAATCTGAGAGCAATCAGGAAGATGAACTGAAGGGCTCACTGCTGCGTGGCCTTTTCAGACACCATGAGTACCACAAACCCCTGTGCTGGCTTGCCACAGAGTCTCCTTTAAAACTCCTGCATGATGCTCCTCTGTGCAGCTTAAAATGATGACGCTGTTAGAATTCTGGGGCACACATGAGGACCACTTGTAAGCGGTACGTGGGATCTCTGGAAAATAACCTGCACTAGATGGGTTTGTAAATGATTTCTGTGGAACGTAACATGACCCCAATTGAGCTCTTCTGCTCTGTTACTCGCTGTTTGATTTTGGAGCTGATCTGTCTCAATTAGAAGTGCCACAGCACATCTACATCCAGCAGACGGAAGCTGAGAGAATAGGCATTGTATGTGGCTGGTTCACAATGGAATCTTTTCACTCCTCAGCCCTAGTGTGGAGGCTGATGGCACTCTCCTTTGGGAGCCTATAGGGTACAGAGATCAAAGATGGGTGAGTCAATTACAATTCAGATTTGGTTCATCCATATGTTTGGGTATTTGAAAGATTTCAATGGTAACCAGTCTTATATCTCATATGCTCATTGATTTGTTAATCTGACACTTGCTTTAATCTGAATAACAATGGCTCTCATTCAAACTGAGCAGTGTTTGGGGGGGGGGGCAGGAAGTCATTTAACTTGGGCTTTACTAAGTTCTTGCATACAAGCCCACTGGGTTCTTAATACACAATTGTGGCTGAAGGATTTAGGAGTAATTTTTGATATGAGAAATTTTTAAAAAATCTATTGGCGCTATGGGTGAGGATACAGTAAAGAGAGGTACGAGTTTGCACACATACCTGTTTCACAATGTGGCTAGGCTGCTGTTTAATTGAGATTCTGACCCCATATAGGTACCATCTCTGGGTGCAAAAAGCTGAGAAGGCATGTGGTGGGTGTTAGAGTTATGGGACAGAATCAAAATATCCAACTGGCTCCATCCGTCCTTAACCATGTATTTGATGGTGTCCAGTGAAGACAGCAGGATGTGACCTATCCTGGTGAATAGGATGACTAGCTACTCTTATAAAGAGAGATGATCTGGGCTACCCAGATCTGAACAGGAGTGTGCGCATGTGGATAGTCCAATAGACTCACTCAGTCTGTCAGATCATTGGTATGGAAATGCAAAGTCTTTCATTAAAGTGTGTAGGTACAGCTTCTCATTACATGAACACACAGCAGAGAACATCTTCATGGCTGAGTCCTCCTTAGAAGACCCTTTGGCAGTGTTGAGTTGATTGTCTATTTTGGATCTATTTACACCAAGATCATGAGCCCCTGTAACTAATGGAGGAGGGGGTGCTCTGCAGACACACCTGCTTAATGTTTCTAATTGGTACCTGTCCTACTTCTCTGGGAGTTTCACTCTCGCCTTAGGCCAATTGTTTTCATCTGATCTAGCATGTTTTAGCTCTGATTTGTCTGGACAGCAGGCTTCTGACTTTGTAGTCTCATTAAGCTGTACCTTTTTGTAACTTTACTGGGCAGCAATCCCAGTACTCTTTCTGAAACTTAGTCATCATTTTTTTAAACTTTTTTTTTTCTATTTTTGGAGATTGAGGGGGGAGGGACAGGGTGGGGGCTGGCTTGGTAAGTAGATTTTGCAGAGGTGATCGTCCAGCACTAGACTTGATGGTTTCTTTTTTGTTTACAGCCACGCTAATTTAATGCAGTGGCTACTCCCTTTATGACTGTAATCACAAATCCAATTGTGAGTGATTAGAGAAGGCAATCCCATTTGTATTCAAATGCATTTAGGGATCAGTACAGAGGGTCAACAGTGTATTAATTTGCTAGATCTTTTATTCCAGAGTGGCAAATATAGTTCATCCTGGTGCAAGTACATGCTGTCCAGGTCATATTGTAGTTTAAAGTAGATTTAAACAGTGACCTCTTCAACCCCACCCTCCTAGTTTTAAAAAAACAACAAACCCACAGACCTATCCTTCTTTGGAGCAGAACATCTGGCCCTTCTGGAGGGGGAGAGTCTATTGCATGTTGGCCTATCCAATTAGTTCACTAATGTATAAACATCTTGAGCTGCTTTATTGGCTGAGGTTTTTAAAATAATGAAAAACCTGCAATAGAGCTGGTCAGCCAAGCCTCTGCTATAAGGACACCCATGGCTAGCAATCTGGAGGTAAAGCTCTGGAGAGATTCAGATTAATAAGCATTTCCACTCTTCTAGTGCCTTTCATCTAAGGATCTCAAAGCACTTTGCACACTTCAGTAAGCATTCCAGCACTTGTAGGAAGTAGGCAAGTTGCACAGCTGGTTGCATACTAACCATGTGTTGTATTCCATAAACGTCATTATTCAGCAGTTAACTTGTTATGCAGCCAGCTCTCCAGCTGACCAAATCTTTGCTGGACAACTAATTCAGTGAATAAAATATTTGTCCCCACATGTAACATTGACTGAAATAGCTTCATCCGGTAATCTTTGGCTTCTATTATCCCCACTTTACAGCTGGGAAAAATGAGGCACAGCAAGGCAAAGTGACTTATTGCAACTGACTCAGTGCTTAACTTTGATTCCTTTCAAAGGGTTTGCTTTGGAGACGATAATGAGCACCTGCCCTCTGAAAGTCAGGTCCCTTTTAAGGTATCAGGTTGGGCACCTGAAAATCACTACACCTCTACCCCGATATAACACTGTCCTCAGGAGCCAAAAAATCTTGCCGTGTTATAGGTGAAGCCGCATTATATCGATCTTGCTTTGATCTGCCGGAGTGCACAGCCCTGCCCCCCCCCCCCCCCCCCCCGAGCACTGCTTTACCACGTTATATCTGAATTTGTGTTGTATCTGGTCACGTTATATCGGGGTAGAGGTGTAGTTGCTCTTGAAAACCTTTTGACAATGTCTCTGGCTTTTAAAATTAACATTGAGTGCCCCCCCTCCAACCTTATGGATTTCCCTTCATTGCTGCGTGCTGAAGCCAATCGGGCTCAGCATTCATCAGTAAAACTGATTCCCATTCAACAGTCAAATAGGAGTTCATTGCTCAATGCAGGGAGGGCAGCTAAGCCCAGCAGAGTGAAGTGCTGTTGGATAAATTAAAAATCAAAAGCTGGTTCTCCTGTATGATCGGTTGGGGGTGCTCACGCTCCCTCTCTCAGCACCTAGCCACCATAAAGAAACCAGTCGGTGGCAGGCCTGTCACATGGCTACCACCTTGTAGCCAGTCCTGTTCAGGGGGTCTTAACCTCACACAATTCCTTAAGTAGCCTCTTCTCACAGTGTGGCTACTTCTGCAGTTAAAAACACCCCTTCCTTTTATCCAGGCTGGAGAAGGGGGTCTGAAGAGGAAGGGATTGTTTTCATTTGGAATTACAGAGACTAATTGTGAGAGGAGGAGGAAGCAGTGGAGGGAGGAAGAGTTGGGGCTGTTAAGGGTGGCCCGGACTTTGCTAGTCCAGTGACTGAACGCAGTCCACAAGGGTTGAAACAACTGGCCTGGGGGAGGCAGGAATCTCCTGCTGAAGATGGGAACAAAAGCGATTCAGCCCGACAGGAACTTCATGTCAAATACTCATCTTTCCAGAAAGCTGCTCCACGCATGGCAGACCATGCAGCATTGTTCCTGCCCATTCACGCTGTTCCTTGAGGGGAACTTGCCCCTTTTGCATGTTGCTTGTTCAGAGATTGGCTTTTTCCCCAGGCCTGAAGTCAACTGAATGAAAGAGGACCCCAAGAGACATCACAGGAGGCACTGAGCATGGCACAAAATCCATTAGCTTCTGGCTCTGGCAAATCTGAGCTTGTACAGCTTCATTATCAGGATGGCTGACACTTGTTCTAATCAAATACAGGATCGGGCTAATGTTCATCGGTTTTAAAGACTCCCACCCACCCTGAGGACAGAGGAAACAATATATTCCACTGAGTGCTGCCTTTGCCGGGATCAGTCACTAACCATGAGTGTGGAAGGTGGGATGCCTTTATGCACAGAAAAAGGGGGGCTGGGGGCAGATGTCAGCTCTGGATTGATTAGAAATGCACTTCCTGATAATGGCTATAAAGGCAAGGCACCAGGAGACTAGGCATTATTAGAGGAAACTTGGCAAGGTGGTGAGAAATGCAGTTTCCTGGCAAACGTTTTGAGCTGCTTTAATAGTTGGGTAACAAAGGGCCACATTACCTGTACAACTTCTTGCCCAATTATCTCAGAGTGCTAGGAACACAGATTAGTGCATTAATGTATGTGCTTGTGGCAAACATAGAAAGGGCCCACAAAGGGACTTGGACTTGATTAATTTAGTTTCAGCTTTGTATCCTAGACACACACAAAGAGCAAACCTATTGTTTGTGGTGTTTGCTCACCTGTGTGGTGCCTAGCCAGGGAGCTTTCTAAACAGAAGTTGGCACTAGTGAAAAATGAAACTGGCAGGTCTGTGCTCCCCCTGCCATAGCTCTGGAACCAGGAGATCAGGCATCGCTCTTGTTGAGGTGTAGCGTTAAAAATACATGTAGTGCGGGTCCAGCATGCACTCAGTGCTAGGCTGACTTGGGGCTAGTAACTCAAGGGTGAACCACTGGACTGAGTTCTGTAGTCTGGACGTGCCCTGTGTGCCTGGCTCTCACTTGGAAGGGACCACCACTATGTGGGCAAAGGAGAGCTCACTTTCCATGGCTAATTCAGCTTCTAGCCTCTCTGCTGTGACTGCTCCAGTGTCAATTATAGCCTATTGCAGTGGCGCTTTTGTCCTGTTCAGATGGTGGTTTTATGTCTGTCTTTCGCACAAACGGTACCTGTGTGATACTAATAATGCAGTGTTTCTTTGCAGGGACATCGCTCATACTTAAGGCCAAAGCTCTATTCTCTCCTTTTTCTCTCCCCCCCCGCCCCCCAAGTTTATAACTCCAAGAGTTCCACCCTTGCCGAAACACACACTTTTTTTTCTGGAGTTGTTTCCCTTGTATACCACAAATTTACTATAATGAAGGTACCCCAGTAATGTGTGAACTATTTTCCAAGTCTGTTTTTAGTTGTTGATGCAGTAACAACCATTGCATTTTTTTAACCAGAGATTTTTCATTTTCCTACCAGTGCAGGGTGTTAATTGCTTGCTCTTAACTCTGAAAGAGGCCACCTCTGTTAAATAGTCTTGTGAAGTGTTCAACTTGTGATACAGCTGCTCGTGTCGTGTTAAATGTCGCTTTGCTGCTCTTGACACTTCACCTTGATGTGATACGAACTCTGCTGGGTTAGATACTAATGTAAGAATCCAGCAGAATGTTTGATACTACATACTATGTAGATTCTGCTCTCCAATAGGTGCATGTGGCACTCCCATCCATGCTTGACAGATTGGACTCCTACATGAGTCATCTCATTGGGCATCCCACAATTACAATGTGCTATAGAAATGCAAGATCTTATCTTCAAGGACCAGCATAGAACATCAGTGAAATACAGCTACCTCTGGGGTGAAGGCTGACAGGCAGGCACACTGCATGTGCTCAATACTTGGAGGGGAAACTTTGGGTACAGACACTTTGCAATAAACTTACAACTAAAATATCCATATCATTTTTAATGCCCTTGTGGGAGGCACAAGACCATAGCTCCAAAAGATCTGAGCCAAAAGGGCAAACCTAGTGAACAGTATGGCGCTCAGTGGGTTTGGCTAAAGTCAGTGGCATTACACCACTGTGACTGAGCCCTTAGAGCTGTTCAGAAAACCAGGGAGAATAAATTAAGGATCATAAATTTCAAGTGTTTTGTCTTGTGTGTTTGTTGTTGTTGTTGAATTTTTTGGACTAGTTCTATTCAGAAAGGTGAAGAGCTGGATGAGAACCTGAGGTTCTATGGAATTTAGGTTTCCTTTCTTAGTGAGAAAGGGACCCATGCACCTCCTTGAAGCACTGACTTCAAATGGAAATCCACAAGTGGACCCCATGTAGAATGAGAGCTGATCCTCAGTGGTTCTATGACGACTCCAGCCAATACCTTTACCCCAGAGTGTTAACAAACTTATTACTTGGCTCACCATTATACCAAACCCTAATGTTTAAGGGGATCCACTGTGTGTGACTACAAGTAGGAAATGCTTCTAAGCAAGCATCTTATTAACCCTGTAGTTATTTGATACTTTTGTTAAAAGTAGACTCTCTTGGGACCATGGGAAGGCAATAACTTAAATACCATACAGATGAGTGGTTGGTGACTGTTTTTTTTTAACTCCTTGTCCGACAGCATGGTGCTCTGCTTCAATTCAAAGGAGCAAAGTAGTTCAAGTGAGAGCAGTTTGGCAGTTTGAGGGCTCTTTGCTCAGTTTATGCTCTTCTCCCCCCCCCCCCCCCATTAAGATGCTTATTGTGAAATCTTGACATGTATTCTGACAGGCACTTTTTGCTCTCATTGGATTCCCTGCAGAGGTGTTTGAGATCCCACTATTGGCAGAAGATGCAAAACTTACAACCCAGGGCCTCCAGAATCTGCTGAACTTGCTGCAGTTTTGGATAACTTGGATAGTAATCTGCATTTGCAGCCATTTTCCACTGCAGACTCCAGGGAGAGGTGCAAATGAGTTGTAATGAGACTGTGCCACTGTTTCATGTAAGCAAATCCACAAACTATCGTTTCAGGCTATCTCTAAAGAAGTATTTTGGGGGTTGGGAGGGGGGGTGAAGAGGGATGTGGGGGAGGAATTCCAGAAAAGGAAGTGTCATATGAAAGACTTTGGCCTTGTCTACACTATAAATTTGTCTTGCTTTAATTGTACCAGCACAGCTGCCCCTAGCATGGATGCAGTTATATCCTGGGAAGGTGTTTTTTATATTGGTGTAGCTACTCCTGTACAGGAGGGGGAATAAGCGATACCAGTTTAAGGCATCTTTATACTGATAAATGCATCAACGCTAGGAACTGTAGCAATCTGGGAATTACACCCCTAACTCATACTTGTATCTGTACAAGGACTTTTTAGACCAGGCCATAGCAGAGGGCAATACAGATGAGTCCATTCCAACTGCTGTCATTGCAGGCTCAGGCACTGGCAGGCTCCTGGCTTATTCCTCTGATAACGTTGTCATATCAGGCTATTAATGCCCCTTCCCCTGTCTGGTGCAAAGACTGGATGCTAACAAATTCATCACGAGGCATTAACCAGGAGAGAAATGGTGCAAATTGCAGAATTGTAAAGGGTGCATTTTGTTTTTTGTTAATGGTGCAGCTCTGATGAAGGTGCTTGGTCCTGCCTCCATTGAAGCCAATGGCACAACTCTTGTTAACTTCACAGGATAGAACTGGTCCCAAAGATTATCTGTACAGCCTTTTCTCCGCTGCTATGCAGCTGGGGCTGTCTTAGATTTTTCCAGCAGCTACAAACTTTTTCAGATTTTATCTTAATCAGCTGTTTAAACTGCTTCCAAGTGAAGCCTCTTCCTTTAGCCTGCTCTGAGCTAGCTAAAGCCTATGAGAGCCAAGTTTATTTTCACATCTCTCCCATTACGGCATCTTAGCTAGATGAGAACTCAAGATTTTACCGATTCAGACTCCCGCCTTGTTTTGTTGGCTTGCTTGTAACTGTTGAATCTGTCCTTGGTCAGCTGGTTTAGTTCCAGTTTCCCTCCACGCACACTACAAGATGGGGTTCATCCTAGGAAGGCATCTTCATTGCATTTAAAAAAAAATCTGTATCCTAAGGGGGTCTTAAACTGGCTGAAAGCCAGAAGGGACCGTTGTGATCACATAGTCTGACCCTGCATAGTACAGGCATGGCCAAACTGGGGCTTGTGAGCATGTGCCTCTCTTACAGTTAAAGTGCGGCTCCCAGAGCCCCCCACGTGCCCCCTGGTTCTCCACCCACAAGACTGGGCAGGGAGGAGCTCAGGGCTTTTGCCCTGCAGCAGGGTGGTGGGACTAGTGGCTTTTGCCCTGCAGGGACAGGGGACTAGGGGCTTTAGTCCTGTGTGTGTGTGTGGGGGGGGGGGGGGGGCGCATTGGGGAAGAAGCCTCACACCCCAGCAGTTTGTGTGTGTCTCTCCCGGCTCACAAAAGTCTGAAGATTATTGTATGCAGCTTGGAGGGTCAGTACGTTCAGCCACTCCTGCCATAGTACATCTCTGAATGAATTCCTGTTTGAACTGGAGCATCGATTATAAAAACCATCCAAGCTTGATTGAAACCTTGCCAGTGATGTGGAATCTTCCCAACTCATGGTAAGCTGTTCCAGTGGCTAATTGCACTCACTGATAGAAAGTTATGCCTTGTTTCTAGTCCCACTTAAACTTCCAACCACTGGCTCCCGTTATCTGTGTTTGTGATGGCCTCAAAACTCAAGGAACAGGGCTACTGCTGTAATGATGGCAACACAGAACTACAAAGTGCTTCAATAAATTAACATTGACTTAATGTTATGGATTTTGAGAGAAGGGAAACTGACTAGCGGTTTTTGCTCTTTTGGCTCCTATGCTGTTGTCCTAACATTAAAATCCTAATAAAGGCTCCAGTGAAACCATGTTTAAGGCCAAGCACTGAGTCTCTGTAGACAAAAACAAAAAGTGTTTTGCAACAATCCAGAATTGTGTTTCTCCACAGAGATTCAGAGCTCGGCAGCTGTTTTTTATGCATAAAACATTTTACCCCTAAGTTTGCACCAGCAATCCAGGAGGCAACTGGAATAATGAACTCCCTTTAATATGGGGTGAGAACCAAACAGTCACTCAAAATGTACACCACTCTACCAATTTATATCTGCTGAAATCAGTGTTACCGATCCGAATCAGGCCTGTTTGTGCACTAGGCTGAAACATGTTGGAGGGGGTGGAGTCAGGAATATTGTACAAAGAAATCTAAGATGATGTTGATGGTCAAGAGGGATTCATATTAATGTCCATGAAGCCAGGAACACCAAGTAACCTGTACATCTACACAGCTGCTGGAGCCACTGTTCCCAGCTCAGGTAGATGTATATGCACTAGTTCAACTCAAGGTAGTGTGCTAAAAATAGCAGGTTGGCTGCAATGGGCTAGTTGCAAGAGTACAATTTTTTTTCCGCCGCCCTCCCCCCCAAATCATCCCCACCTGGTCCATACACAGGTTGCCAGCCCAAGCTCCTGCCCATACCAGTGTAGCCGCAGTGCTCTATGTAGGCATCAGCTCAAACAGAGCTAGTGCGTGTAAGTCTACCTAAGCTGGGAATCAGACCTCCCGGCTGTTGTGTAGACTTGCCCATTATAGGGGGAGGAGTACACTGGGGTAATCAGAATATTGATGGAAGGGGAAAAAGTCTGGGTAATTCTTTTTTTTTTTTTTTTTTTTAAACAAGGTATTAAGAGGTATTCTTACAGAATTAAAAAAAAAAAAAAAATCCCCAAAAAGCTTCATCCAGGTAGCTGTCCTTGGGGCTAAAGTCTTTTTCAGCTGATCCTAGTTTGCCATTTAGCTCCATCATGTTTCCTGCTGGGTTTAGAGGGTTTCTTTAACTTATGTTTCCCAGTAGCCCCCCCCCCTTCAGCACAGAAGCATGCATGGTTTTTTTTAAGGAAATAGACAGATTACTCTAATTTCATCTGACTTAGCCAGTGGGCAGTGAAGTCTGGTAATGATGAGAAATATTCTAAAGAACTCATCCATAAACAGCAATTAGCTTTTAATCTAAGCACTACCCCCCCTGTTTCCTTCCCACCCCCACCAGGAACAGGAACTGGTGCTCTTTGTTAAGGGGATCTGCCACCCTGGGGGAGGGGAACAGGGGGTGGGGTGTAGTTCCTGCAAAGATTGAAAGGAAGCTGGAGGTGACCAAAAGGAATAAGATGCTCATTTCAGCCCTGCCCCTTGCTGCACTCAAAAGCTTTTTTTTTTTTTTAACTTACAGAGCAAAGCACCATTGAAGCATCAGGACAATGGAGATCAGATCTTTTGGGGCGGGGGGAGTGGAGCTGGCAAATGCATCTTTTGTTACTTTCACTTCTTTACTTGCCTTCTGCCATGTGCTTCCCCTCCCCCCCCCAAAATCCTCATAGATGCTCACTAGATGATAATGCCATTGCTTTCTCGGGGCCCTCTCTAATGGGATTATAACTATAACTGGAGTGAACAGAATATTTACCACTTCATCTAAAATTATAGTAGGCCCCTTCAAAGCAGGCTTTTGATGTGTAAAGTACTGCCCCCACCAAGAAAGGAAGATAATTATTTAGTGGAAGTTCAGAGCTTTAAAGTACAAAAACAGAAAGAGGCTGCAGTGCTTACATAAAAAGGAGGCTCTATCTAATGAGCCGGCAGGGTCCCCTGAACTTCTCGACCGGCTCTAGTGAAGAAGCAGCTTGGAGGAAAGAGAATTTTTGCTTGCTCCATTGAATCTCCTGTTGAGAAACAGGAGACAAGGATTGGAGCTCTCCCATGTCTCTCCCTCCCCAAAAGGAAGTCCTGATTCTTCAGTGCCTTACACCATGCCATCTTGCAGCTGTAAATGCTGCCTGCTCAGAGTGGTAGTGATTTGGGCCTAACCACCCTGTGATTAACAACTGGGCAAGGTAAAGCAGTGGAGAATGAGGCCACCAAGAAAATTCTCCCCGCTCCCAGCCACAGGGCCATGCTTCTCTTTGACTGGCATGTGCAATCTCCAAACTGCTCTGCAATCACAGCTGACTACTACACTTCAGGGGATAAGATGGCACACTGATAGAAGGGAAAGAGGTTGGATTTGAGAGGGCTGCTTTAAGCATCCAAGTGTTGGCATATTTCTCCAAAGTTCCCCAGCACGTAAACTGGGGCTGAAAATCCCCTAGGAAGAGGCTTCCTCCTGGAGGTTCTCAGCATGTTATGCTTCCAGATTCTTGGCTGGTAACTGGAGGAGAAGAGAAAAACACTATCCACACACTGTAGCACCTCAAAAGAAGCCCATTGCTAATGGGTGAAGGTGTGAGGGAGGGGATATAGTGGTTTTGTTTTAGCTGGATTTCTACCCCCGACCAGAGCCTGGGGAGAGTCAGTGATGCACCTTTACACAGTGACTTTAGAAACAGGCCCCAGCCCCCACTGGGTAGATTTCAAATAAAAATTTCTGTTGGTGATGCGGGGGTGGGGGAACCCAGGCTCTTCAGGAGCTACTCTGAGGCCTTGTCTGAGTTAGAAAGTTTTAGCTATCCTGTAATTAAAGTGGCAACTCCCCTTCAAGGGTGGATGCAGTTTTACTTGTGTAAAAGTGGTTTTGCTTATACTGATATAACTTATTCCAGGAGGGGAAGGAGAATGAGTTATACCCACGTAACTGCATCCATGCTAAGCCTTTACTGGTGTATAACTACTCCAGTCAACAGCCACACCCCTGACAAAAATAGTTATACTGGGAAAGCCTTTAAGGGTAGGTCAGGCCTGAGAGCAAATGCCATCCACATCCCCTGCCCCCGCCCCAACCCCCCCCCCCCACCCCAAATCCCTCAGCCTGGAGCCCCCTCCTGAACCCCTCATTTCTGGCCCCTGCCCAGAGCCCATACACCCTCCCACATCCCAACCCTCAGCCCAGAGCCCCCTTCTATACGCTAAACCCCTCAGCTCCAGCCCCAAGCCCCCTTCTGCACCCTAAACCCCTCATCCCTGGCCCCTGCCCAGAGTTTGCACCCCCAGCCAGAACACTCACTCCCTCCTGGCCCAGCCCAGTGAAAATGAGTGAGTGAGGATGGGGAGAGCGGGGCCTTGGAGGAGGGGCAGGGCAGGGTTGTTCGGTTTGTGCTAGTAGAAAGTTGGCAACCCTGCGCAGCTTGTTAAAGTAACCAGCCTGGTTATTAGTGCCTCTGTATACTGGGAAGAGGTGGGGATGGGAAAAGAAACTTGTAGATTGGTAGAGATTGGCTCCATCTGCAAAGCTGAGTTCTTGCTTTCAGAACAGATCCCAGTGCTAGCACGAACTCAAACACAAGCTCTAATTATAAAGGGCCATACCATTGTTGCATTCTTGTCAGGGTGTCAGAGATGCCTTCTCCTCTCCCGCATCCTCCCCCGAGTTCAGGGACATTGGGATCTCATGTTATTTAAGGCCTCAGGAGTCCAGCTCTGGAGCCTAATAACAAACTCAGTGCATATTAAGCATATAATACTTAGCCATGAGTGCAGGGGACTGGACTAGATGACCTCTCAAGGTCCCTTCCAGTCCTATGATTATAAGGCAGTTGTGCAAGTTAAACAATGTTTCTAATACCACATTTCACGTCCCTGAAGAATGAGCCCAATGTGCTCCTTTCACCTGGTGTGCTTGTCGAGCTGCTGCTTTTTTTGAAGCCTAGCAGTGTCACTTCCTCCCTATCATCTCTAAAAGGGGTTGGTGTCCCTTTCAAGTTAAGAGATGCTTGGCAGATTTAATCTGCTGGGGTGAGGAGGAGAAGGGGTGGCACAGGGTAAGTCCTACTGAGCCAACAGTGGTTTCCAAGTACACAGGTCTCCGTTCAAAAGGCAATCAACAACTCCTTTCATTAACCCTCCTGTCATAGGCCTCTTCACCTGTGTAAGCTCCAGAGGAAGCCAGGAGACAGTAATGGCTAATCCACCCAAAAACTTGCACCAGAATAACAAAGTGTGAATTAAAATTGGCAAACACTAGGACAAAAAGCAGGTAGCAGATCGGATCTTTCAAAGAGCTAGTGATGCAGTAAATTGTCTATACCTTTAAACATACGTTCAGTCTGGAATATATTCTGACTGTGGAGACATGGTCTAGGGGGTTAAAGCACAGGCCGTGAATATATTGAGGCTAACAATTAGGTTTGTAACCATCAAAGGAGCGAGGTTCTGGAACAGCCTCCTGTGATGGGTTTTCCCCCCCGGGGTGCCACCTGGAACAGGGGTACCACTGAGCCCTCTGACCCATCAGCCTGGGCTCCCTGCCCACTAGACAAGCTGCAAAGCCCTCCAGCTTCACTTTCACCAGCATTCACACAGGTAGGGACACACCGAGCTGCAGTTACGTGCATGCTCTAATCACCAGCTTCCCAGCCTAGGACCCCACAGCAGTACTGTCCTATCTTGGTCAAATGTGGCTAGTATATGGGTTTAATACCCGATTGGCCTCTCCCTCAATGTGAAGAGAACAATGCACACGTGGTAATCAAGCAGATGTTTTTCCCAAGTATTCCAGTCAAAGCTTGCTGGTTTGGATTGAAACATAAAATAAGTTTATTAACTACAAAAGGTAGATTTTAAATGATAGCAAACAGATCAAAGCAGATTACCTAGTAAATAAACAAAACACAAACTAAGTCTAAGATACTAGAAAAGATATGAACTCGCAAATTCTCACCCTGGCTGAGACAGGTGGGCTGCAGATTCTTATGGGACAAGCTTTACAGCTTGGACTCCCCAGATGTTTCATACACAGGCTAGAAATCCCTTTAGCCTGGGTCCAGCACTTCCCCCTGTTCAGCCTTTGTTTCTCAGGTGTTTCCAGGTGTCGTCTTGTGTGGGGAGTGAAGAACCCCAGATGATGTCACTCCCTGACTTCTATAGCTTTAGCATAGAGTGGGAACCCATTGTTTCAAAACTTTGGTTCCCAGACTGGTTTGTAGGAAAAATACTGACATTCCAAGATGGAGTCCAGAATCATGTGGCCTGGTCACATGTCCTTGTAGAGTCATAGCAGCCATCACTTACAGGCTGTCTGGAGTGTTCTCAGGAAGGCTCACGAGGTGGGAGATAAGCTTCTCCTAAGGCCTATGGTTTTCCCTAATGGCTCATTGCCCTGAATAGGCCTTTCCCAACCAGCTGAAAGCATCTTGTCTAGTGGGTGTTACCCAGGTGTAACTATATTTGAAATACAGATACATAGTCAATATTTATAACTTCAGATACAAAAATGATACATGCATACAAATGGGATAATCATATTCGGCACATCATAACTTTTCCAATGACCCCTAACATGACCTGTCTTGCATAAAATGTCATAAATATGCCATTATCATATCACTATTAAGAATATGGGGTGCAGTGTCACTACTCCCATTAAGGTGACAAACAACCTGGAGCTTGGTGGATTTATGAATGGGATTATATGATGGGACACCAGAAATGGCAGAGGACTGGACTCAGTCACCCAGGAGCTCCCTTCCAGTCCTGTGTTCCTATGACTGAGAAATTGGATGGCTGGGCTCTACTCCCAGCTCTGTCACAGGGGCTGGGAATTGAAAGTAGCTTGTCAGTTTAGAAGTGTGAGTTGCTTTGGGCGCAAGAAGGCCTGGGTTTGAACCCCAGACAAGGCTTTGCAGAGCCTGATATTTGTTGGTTCAGTACCTTAAAAAGGTCTGGAAATAAGGTATAAATTTAACACTGAGGGTAATTAACCATTGGAACAACTTGCCAAGGGTTGTGGTGGGTTCTCCATCACTGGCAATTTTAAAAGCAAGAGTGGCTGGGTTTTTTTTCTAAAAGCTCTGCTCTAGGGATTATTTTGGGGGTGTTCTCTGGCCTGTTATGCAGGAGGTCAGACTGGATGATCAGTGGTCCCTTCTGGCCTTGGAATCTATGAATGTGCAATTTGGGGCAAGTCATTTTGTCTCTAGCCTCAGTTTCTCCACCCACAAAATGGGGGTGGTCCTTTTTCCCTGCCTCAGTGTTTGAATCACTATGAAATGCTTCGGCCTGATCTAAGCCTGGATTTTTGCATCAGGATAACTATTTTGGTCAGGGGTGTGATATTCATCAGTTTATATTTAAAAAAAAAAAAGTGTACCAGTGGGGATGCAATTATAGCTGTATAAAGATGGTTTATACTAGCATAGCTTATTCCCCTTCCCATATAGGAGATCCTATACAGGTATAAAGCTCCTTGGATACCAGCATGACTGCTTCCACACTGGAGGCGTTGCTCTGCTCTAGTGTAGTTAAAGCAGTTCAGTTTTTGTATACTTTTGGAAAGCACTATAGAAGTGCAAAGAGCGAACCGTAGAAAAGCAAACTGGCAGAGAAATTAGTGCCTGATCCAGCTGTCACTGACTTCAGTGGGAGTTGGGTGAGGCCCTTACCCTTGGCTAAACACTGGACTGGAAATACTTCTTCATTCATATAATGGAACTTACATAGCAGAATCAGGAGGGCCTTGGAAACCTGGGAGTGGTCTCTTCCTTGGCTGTACAAAAATCCTGAACAGGACTGTGGAGGGGGGGGTCTTTCCCCCTTCCCCGACAGATGGGGGAGAAGTGGCAGAGGTGGGGGAGGCAGTTGGTGAGTCTTTCAGCCCCGATTATTTATTTTCCCCACACACTGTGAAGTTCATTAATTCCCATCATCTGTTTTGTGTAAATTCCATGGCATGCGTTTGACAGCATGGTGTCAACTTACACCCCTTCCAAAACTGCCCGGGTTGGTTCAATCACTCCAGGTTTTCTTGTGTAATTTGCCAACCCAAACAATGGGTTCCTACTTGAGATGAAGGAGCTCATGCGGTGTGTGCTGTGGGGCGGAGGTGATAGAGCTACTGTCAGGGCCCTGGGTGCAATGTTGGGAGGGGGCGTGGTCCTCCAACCCACCGTTTATTTCATGTGAAAAATGTATACTTCTCCCCAACCAAACAAAGCAGAATCGGGCTCTTAAATGGGGTTTTATCAATATCCTCCCCATGCCCCATCCACTGCTGTGAGAATGCTGAATAAAAGCCAAATGGTAACTTCAAAGCCAGATGACCTTGGTGTGGATGGCAGCCTCTGTGATGTAATTAAACACTTTATTACTTTAACATTCCCTGGGCCTGTCAGGTTCTTGCTTTAGAACAGTATTTCTTCCAGTTTTCAGGGATCCCATTATTTTAATATTGAGCTGGAGGAAAGAGCTACCATTAAAACTTGAAGTGTAGTTTGGCGCGGCCAGCAAAATAACTTCACGTTTTATGTAGCTTCCTTTCCATACCTTGTGGTGGGAGGGAGGAACATTTCTCATAGGGTTTTCAAAACTCCCCCTGCAAACTCCTTTGATTTCCTCCCCCTCCCCTCAAGCCATGCTCAGACCAGACCATCTTTCCCTGACATTGGAGTCTGTCTTGAAGCTGCTTAGCTCATTCAAAACTTACTTGTGATGTCAGAAACAATCACGATTCAAGCCATGTTCCAGAAGTTTAAACCTGGCAGTAAATAGTCTTTATTGCATCACTGGAAGGTACTATTCAGCTCCTGCCTCTTCCCATGAAGTCCTTCAAAATCCTCTTTAACGCTGGACATCCCAGTGAAGCTGTGCCCAGTCCTGCAGTCCTGCCGAGCACCTTCAGCTCTTGCTGAGATCAGCGCCATGCTGGATCAGGCCCCAGCCCCAACTCCAGGAGGGTGGAGTAGGGCTAAAAGAAACCCAGGAGTATGTTTCAGTATGTCTCTCAGCCCTTCTGCTTGGGCCCTCTGCCTTAGCATCCACATTAGCTAGTGACTGGGGCTGGCTCCTGCAGGGTGCTGGGTATCTTCTGCTGTCATTTAAATCAGGGTGAGTTGGAAGGATGCAAGCTGCAGCCAGGGTTAAATGAGAATAGTCCTGGGTTAGTTCTCTACAGAAGCTGGCAAAGGACCTACGTGCAATAAAGTGTGCAGAAAACAAGAGACTGATACTGCATTTTTAAAGACAAAGGCTGGTATTAAGCTGTCATTGCTGCATTTTCAGCTTCCCAGTTTTTTTTCAGTGCTCTCTTGTCTATCAGGCTCTGTTGCAGCTTTTTTTAATCTAGCCCTCAGCTCCGTTGATAACTGTTGTAAATTTCTCCCACTTCCTGTCAGCAACCTGCTATCTCGGAGACTAGGAACAACTGGTTATCGCCCTAGCAAAGTGGATGAAATGTAAAGCAAAGCTGTTTGGTGCCAGTAATGGGGATATTCTCCCCCCCATCCCCTCTTTATAGTGTCTCCAAATCTTCCCGGGCCCCCAGCTGAACATGCTCTTCTGAGCTAAATTTATATTCCTGATGGCCCTCTAAAGCCACTTTTTTCCTCTTTGCAGTGAGAGCTAGCAGTGCAGGGAGAGGATGGAACCGAACCTTTAAAGAGTGTGTTTCACCTAAAGAAATATTCATAATGCAAATGAAGGGAGATAGGGGGAGCTCATTTAATTTCCCAATAGGCAAAGATAACTCGATATGTGAAACTGGAGCATCCAAGGGGGTTTATTTTTGCTTCCAAAAATGGTCTGTTAAGATGACAGAGGTTCTACAGCACCATCTCACCCCTCCCTTTGCCCACCAGTTCCAGACAGAGGATGGTGGTGGCCCTCATTTGGTTAGTGTAAGCTGTCAGTCTCCTAAATCTTTCCCTCCCTTCCCTGCTGGAGATAACCTTTCAAAGCCCGAAGCTGAATTCTGTTTCCTTACAGAGTTTTCCCCTCTGTTGCACCTGCAGCCTAGTTCATTAATGTGGGGTGGTTCATTGTGTCATAAAGGATAGAACAAAGCAAAAAATACAAGTGACCAAACCCTAGTAAGCCGAGAACAGAGACCATTTTTATTTGCCTCATACCTCCTTGCTGTTGTCATTACCTAGGGACGATGCTGGCTAGCGCTCTATAAATCCCTAACAGAGTCATGGGGTACTCTTACCTTCCCCACTGCAGCCCAGGAAGGGGAGAAGAGCTTTATTTATGGGGGTTTCCTGCTCTCCATTCATCTCTGTAGTATTTGTGCACTTACCAAACAGTAACCAGTTTGTCCTGGCAACACATCCCAGGAACTAGGGAAGTATTATCCACATAGAGGTTAAGGTCCAGCTTTTCAAAAGCAGCCTGTAACTTTTGGTGCTTTGGCTTGTCAGGTGTCTAAAGTTTTGCATCCCTCCCTCACCATTTAAGGCTACAGATGCTTTACAGATCTACACTGCAGCTTTAGGAAGTGTTATGTTCAGGCTGATTTTAGCCATCTCAAGGCCAGCCTTTCCCTGGTCATAAATAACATTTGAAGTTCAGTATCTCAGAGATGTTCCGCGCATCTCAGCTGGTCTTCTGAAGCCTTTGGTTGGAAGTGGTTGCAGGGGATTTTGCTAAGCACACGGACCTTCAGTCTAAACTAGTTGGGTTTTTAGACAGTCCATCAGGGTGCCTGAGCACCTTCCATAGGAAATACCAGGTCGTCGTGTATTGCGTCTGCAAAAGAGCCCCATTCTCTTTTTTATTTCCCTTTTGCCTCAGTCTCTTCCTTCCAGGGAACAGCTGGAGGGGAAGTCTGGAAATACAGCACCAAAAAGTCATTCTCATTGTGGCTGTAGCCTGAGCTGAAGCAGGGAGAGCTGTAAATTTGGCAAGATAAGCATCGAGGCATTTAGACCCAGATCCTCACAGGTAGCTAGGCACCTAACTCCCATTGTAGTAAATGGTAATTAGGCACCTAAATACCTTTTTGAGGATCTGGGCTATTCATGCTTATCCAGATAATATTTAAATGGTTCTCTTCATCTTCAAACCACTCAAAATACATCCCTGTCTCATCTCATCTCTCCCTCCATGAGACAGGCATTTATAAGCCTTGTTTTGGGAAACTGAGGCACAGAGCAGGGAGGTGATTGTCCCAAGGTCAACTGGAACAGAGCTGGAATTAGAATACGGGAGTTCTTTGCTCCCATGCTCAAAGCTGTCTCAAGGAGAAGTGTCTGGGGTTGGGGTTATATGCTGCTTTCCAATTGGAAGGTCTCCTCTGGCAATTGCAGAAGGACATCCCACTTTGTCTGCTCCTTCTCCCCTCTCTGACATGCCTCAATAGGTCTCTGTGCCAGAGGCTTCAGAAAGAGAGGTATAGGAGTAGGCACCTCTAGTTCTGCAGATGCCCCACCCCATTGGCAACCCCAGAAAGGTGCTTACTCAGTTTCCACTCTCACAGCATCTCTGAAATACTGCAGAGAACCTGCCCCCTGCATAATGTGGCTTTGTGGACAGAAACGTAGAGAGGCAGGAAAACAATATTTGTGTAGTGTAAATATGACATAAGTTGTGATCAGCTAGAAATAGCGGGCTAAAATGAAATGCTCGTCTCAGACTTCACCAGAGGTGAATACAATCTCTATGGACATATGTGGGAGGGAAGGAGAAACTTTTAAAGCTAAAATCTGCCATGCTGTGGATGTTGCTGATACACCTCCAGATCAGATTCCTGACAATAAGAACCACTCGGGCGATAATTGTATTGGATATAATCCATGCCACATGTTTAGCAAACTGGGCTCTGCATGCCACCTAGATTCAGAAATGTTTTTTCTAGTCAGGTTTAGCTTTCCACCCATCCTCCTCTCCCCCAACACAGCCAACTTTCTTGCATTTGTTTTTTTCCCCAGGGAATAGGCCCAGGAAGGGTCACTACACCACCCCTGACATGCTTCTGTTCCATCAGTATAGCTAGTCAGTCACATACACCCTTGCTACCCTCGGGGAAAGCTTTTGTCTCTCTTGGAGCTGGTCTACACTTGGGGGGGGGGGGGGGGGGAATCGATCCAAGATACTTTGACTTCAGCTATGCTATTCGCGTAGCTGAAGTTGCGTATCTTGGATCGAATTACTTGGGGTCCAGATGGCGCGGGATCGATGGCTGCGGCTCCCCCGTCGACTGTGCTACCGCCGCTCGCTCTGGTGGAGTTCCGGAGTCGACGGTGAGCGCGTTCGGGGATCGATATATCACGGCTTAATGAGATATATCGATCCCAGATAAATCGATTGCTACCTGCCGATACGGCGGGTAGTGAAAATGTACCCTTGCAAACGTAGGTCTGTTGTACCTGCCGACTTGATACAAATGAATAACAGCTCAACAGTTTGTAAACCTTCCCTCATCCACCCATCCCCTCCCACTGACAATAGCCTCTCTCGATATTCTTTATTGAGAAGTGTCAACAGATTAGTTCAGAGTCCCTCTGTGCGGACAAAAAGCTGCCACAAAGGGCATTAGGCATCAGGGATTGGATTACCATGTGGCCACCTGTCATTGTGACTTTGTAAATTTATCTCTCTGTCTTTCAGATTGGAAGAGTTTGTGTTAAAATGCTGCAGTTTGAGTGCAGGGTTTTTTTTGTTTTAAACATTTATGTGTGCTTGCTTTATTAATAAAAATCGGGGCCTGCAAAGGGCCTGGGGATTAGAGCAGTTAGATTAATGTAAGAATGAATAAAGAGAATCTAAGTGGTTAATAGGTAAAGTAGGCCAATCCATCTTTAGGGTAAGCCTATCACTTCGCCTACGATGGGTGAAGCTTTGCTGAACAAATATTCATTAAAGGAAAAGCTTTTTTAATTCTATCTTCGCTGACATGTTAAGAGCTCGGAGTTAGGCACTCTGCTCTCTGCCTGTGGAAAATGCATCTCTCTGCTCACACAGCCACTTCATAGCTTTGCCGAGACTCTCTTCCACGGAAGCTTTAAGGGCCAAATCCTCGGTTGGTGTCAGTTGCCATAGCTCCACTGAAGTCAATGGACCTATTCAACCTTCTACCAGCTGAGGGTCTGGCCCAGTGTGCCGTGGTGTTTGTATGAGGAGTGGCTGGGAACTGCCAAGGGTGGGGTTTGTTAGCTTTCTGAAAGCATTGGGCACCCAAACCTTGCCCAACCAAAAAGTATGGGAGAGGTTGTCAAAGGTGTAAAAGGGTATTAAGGTTGCCAATGGCTAACTCCCGTTTCTTTATCTCCCCCTGTGTTAACAGTTTATCAGGAGCCACACCCATTTGCACAAAACAGAGCAGATTGAAGCTACCCAGATCTTTAACTTGGATGTACATCTTCTGCAGGTCAAGGCTGGACCCTGTAGTCTCCATGAGCTGCACCTATGTATTAGAAATGAGGAGCAGTTGTAGAATACATTACAGAGCCATCGGGGCAGCACACTAGCCTTTTTAGCCTTTATGCACAGAAGATCAGCAATAGTGGGGCAAAGTTAGATTCCCCTCCTTTCATCCTGATGGGTTACAGCCTGCCAACACGTGTCCGCTACAGCAGTTCTTCTGACCACTGTTTCTTCTCTCCAATGGTGCTTCTCCACTGATTTAGTTTGCTCTTGCTGTTCCTGCAGCTCTGGAACGCACATCAGTCCCTTTCAGAGCGACTAGGTTGTACGACTTGGGCCTACTCCTACTTGCACCGAAGCCAACGAGTTTTACTGTGGACTTCAGTATGTGCAGGGATTGGTCCCTTAGTGCCATGATGAAATCAGTTTGCCCTTTGTATATACACATGAATCCGATGGTGGCTCACCTAGGAATCATCATGATCTATTATTAGTTAAGCTAGGTATCAATAGGCATTAGCTACTTCTCCACCTGTGTAAATCTCAGGCCATCTGGTAAACCTGTAGTCCTGTGACTTGGATGCTTCCCCTATTTAGTCGCAAGCAAGCCAACTACTCTCCTGTTTAGGAAAGCATGGAAGACCCATATGTAGATCTCTGCTAGAGATGGGCCAGAACATCAAAGTTGGACCTAGATACTGATCTTAATGTTCCTAAAGCATGAGGCTGTTTTTAATCCAATGTTCAAACCCATCTTAGTCTCAACAGGCTTCATTGTCCATCAAATGCAATTGTTGTCCTTTCGCTTTGTACACTGCCTTTTAAAACAAGGCAGACCCTGTGAGACAATCTCTGTGATTCTGTTGGTGGTCTTGGGACGCTACCAATATACAGCAGAGTGTCAGCGCATAGTGGGAAAGCTTTGCTTTGGAACTAGATCCTGGTGGCACTTTCAACAACTCTAATGCATGTTGAGAGGGTCTTTATTCTTACTCTTCTTTGCCTGGAATACCTTCTGAAAAGCTTGACGATCACATTTCTCTCCCTACCAGTTTTATTCTTCTTCACTGGCAAAGAACAGACTTTGGGTTTTTTACATGCAGAGGAAGGCACATTGTGAATCTATTTGGCTGCTGCTATTGTACCTGTGCCAGCATTTCAGCAAGGAAGTTCATAGCTCTAGGAACACCATCTTTCCACAAAATGCCACTGCAGATCCAGTAGGGGGAGCCCAGACAACTTTGCTTTGAAACTCTCTTGAGCTAATCCTGTAAGGAACTGAGCACCTTCAGCTCACTCTGAAGCCAACAGGAGCTAAGGTGTGTCAGCAGCACTTCACATGAATTCTGGTTCTGGCCAGTTGTGGCTCTTTTGTAAATCTATTGGGAGATGGATGTACATCTGTAAAGGTAGGAGGCCACTAGACCATGAGATTTATGATTCTTCTCCCAGTGAATCCCTCTTTTCCAGTATCCCAAAGACCTGTGGATTTAATTGCTGTACCTGCTGGAGGTGATTTATTAGTTATTTAGTTTTTGGATTTATACAAAGCATAATGGAGCACTTGACCAGTGTTCTTGGTGCCCTGGATGTTCTTTTAGAAAACAAACTAAACAAACACTCCTGTCACTTCCTCTCCGATTGGATCAACTGACCCAGCAACACCATAAATATAATAAAAATAGATTCCTTCTACTTCCCCCTCCCTGTGCATCCAAGAGTTCTACACACCACCACTGCTCAGCCCTTCCTAGATTTGCAGACTTTAGGGCCAGCAGGGACCATTAGATCATCTAGTCTGTCCTCCCTGTAACATCAGTCCTTAAATTTCACCCAGTTACTCTATGTTGAGCCCAATAACTTGCTTGGCTAAAGCATCCGGTCTTGAAGACAGCAAGAGATGGAGACTACTTATCTCCTCCTTGAAGGCTAATTAGCTCTGGCTCTCTCAAACCTGGGGAGAAAGGGAGTTCCCAAGGTCTAGCACGCTAACAGACTCCCCTTTCTACTTGCAAAGGGGCTTCTATGTAGGCATCTCTGCCAACCGCAGCTGCTGCAGTAGGTCGCAGGGGTGAACCATCTTCTAGATAGGTAGCTCCCGGGCCAGTAGGGCTTCAGAAGTCAAAACCAACATCTTAAGCCAGGAGACAGCCAGCACAGGATATGGAGATCAGGTTCAGTTTCCTAAAAAAAAAAAAGACACTGGTGAACAAGTGGCCTGTCAAATTCAGCCTCGGCTCTGGTGAGATTTAGTAATTGTTCGCTGTGCCATTATTGGCCTGCTATATTTTGTGATTGGCTTAGAAAACAGACCTTTTATGGGATTCGCCACTTGTAGAGCAGCTTCTCCTGAAAATCACTCTTCTACTTGGTAGAGTGTTTTTTGGAGATTCACTCATCCTGGGAATTTGATAGAGCAGCACAGGTTCCATCTGGCACCAGAGATCAGGCATGGCATGCGATGAATAAATAGCACTTCATCTGTATGAAGCGTGTGGAGTTAGGCCTTGCTGTGGGTGAAATGCAAGGGCATGGGAGAGGTGAAATCCACTTCCTCTGGCTGCTTGCATGGTAGGACACTACATCCATTTAAACATGGATCCGACAGCATTTCCACTGGCCTGCCCCATCATTGCCCTACATGCTGACCTGTGGAAAGCTGGCACGAAAACCTTTCCCACAGTACGCAGTAGGTGCAAAGACTAGCTGCCCTCCCACAGAGGTTTTGCCTCTTGCCACTTTGCACAGACCTACTGTGGGCTTAAGTGGCATGAGTTTTCTAGACTGCACCTAAGCAAATCTTGCCTCTAATGAAAGAGGAGCACATAGATGTGAAAACATTTGGCATGTTAAATTACAGAGCCCTAGTGCTCCTTCCTTATGATGTTTCAATATGTTTGAGCTTAGTGGGTGGAATGCCTAAGAGGAGGTATGTGGGATACTGACTTTTTTTTCACTTGTATTCTCTATTAGTATGACACAAGTTACAGTGGATTTGATACATTGCATCAAGGAGTTAAGTATTATAGGATTGGGTATAATTTGTACAAACAATTACTAGCCAAAGTGCACAGAAGCTGTTGTCCTAGACTAAGGATTCTCTGAATGTTATACGTTCACATTACATGATATTAAAACACAGGGCTCAAGTTTTTTCCCTTGGGTCCATGATCATGGCTCCCATTGAAGTCAACAGGAGTTGTTGTTGTTTTTTTATTATTTTGTGTGTCATAGACCAGGACTCTGTTAGGTGCTGTACAAGTATTATAGGAAACAATCGTGCACTTTCAGGGGGTCTAGAGGAAAAGAGAATTGGGAGAATTTAAGAGGCCTCTTCCACTGAGTATACATGGTGGACCTGATGTTGACAAGTCAGTGTGCAGTTGTTCAACTTGCTGCATTGCACACACTTGTACATGCTTTATGCTTCACAAGGAAGCGATAGTCTCTCTTGTGATGCACATTAGAAAACTTCCCAGTGTCGTGTTACAAAAGAGAAGAGCAATGGGTGTCCCATTAGAAATTAAGTCCCGTAACCTTTACAAAAGCAAAGTAATAGGGAAATAAGATTTTCCTTTGGGCCAGGCAATCTGCATAGGCACCCGAGGGTGAATGATTCCTTTTCTCTGTGCTCCAGCTTTTTCTGATGAATATATTTCAATTCCATTTTGCTGAACTGATGTAGTTTCAAGGCTGCAGCTAATTCACACCCCACGGAGGTGGACTAGTCTCTTTAAAGCAAGCCAAACACAGAGCATGAATCACTACTGTGGTATAATTGCCAGGAGTCTAACCTTGTGCCTGACTACTTTGTGTATTTGCAAGTCACACTAATAAGACTTATGCTGATAGCAGGGCCCATAAAGGTTACATTGCAAGGGATGAGTTATCCTGCTGTCCTAACCAGTGCATTTGTTTTCTTGGCAGAGACCTGATGCCCAGAACCCTGGATGGACAGATCACCATGGAGAAAACCCCTAGCTACTTTGTCACCAAGGAAGCACCTGCTCGAATCTCCGCCATGTCGAAGGGCACCAAGCTCATCGTGGTGGTGCGGGATCCTGTGACCCGAGCCATCTCCGATTACACGCAGACTCTCTCGAAGAAGCCCGATATCCCCACCTTTGAGAGCCTGACCTTCAAAAACAGGACTACAGGCCTGATCGACACCTCGTGGAGCGCCATCCAGATTGGCATCTACGCCAAGCACCTGGAGAACTGGCTCCTCTACTTTCCCATTGGGCAGATCCTCTTCGTCAGCGGGGAGAGGCTGATCAGCGACCCCGCTGGGGAGCTGGGCAGGGTCCAGGACTTTCTGGGCCTTAAGAGGATCATCACGGACAAACACTTCTACTTCAACAAAACCAAGGGCTTCCCCTGCCTGAAGAAAGCTGAAGGCAGCAGCAAACCCCACTGCCTGGGGAAAACGAAAGGCAGGACCCACCCCAATATAGACAGAGAGGTGGTGCAGAGACTGCGGGAGTTCTACAGGCCTTTCAACATGAAGTTCTACCAGATGACTGGGCACGACTTCGGCTGGGACTGAGGCTGGCACGACAGTGTCTCCTTGTAATTACCCCATGGTGCAGCTTGCTTCTATAAAGATATGTGTGTGTGTGTGTGTATGTAAAATGTACAGAAATCTATTTTATAATAATTTATTTTTAATTTTTAAGTAATTAATTCACTAAGCTGCCTAACCACACTGTCTAGAATATTAGCCCATAACCTTTTTTTTTTTTTTTTAACATTCCATGGTGTTTAATTCTAATATTGGTCTTTTTATTTTGTTTGGTTTATAATTGACGGTGCTTCCATTTACCTAGAGGAAATTAGTATTAAAAAGGAAGCGGGGGGGGGGGGAAAGCACAATTTTATTTTCGTTACGGGTATTAGGCCTTTATAAACATTTACTTGTCATCTTCCAACTCCTGAGTATCTGTCCCCCTACCTTTTGCATGAGATCTGTTGGCCTGTCATCCACGTTCCCTCCTGCCTTCCGAATAACAGTCGGGGAGGGAGAGCTGTGCTGCTCTTTGAAGCTCAGATGCTGAGGCCCAACACAGCAGCTGCTTTACAGGGGCGTTATAATGTGCAAAATCCATCAGTATCCACACTCCCCAGCCATACTGCTGCTGGGAGACTTCTGTTTGCTTCTGTGCATAAGGTGCACCTTTGGAAAAGAGCACCAATAGCATGAGATTTTGCTGCAAGGGGGGAGCAGTCTTATCAGTCTGTGGTGGTGTGTTTTTAAAAACAAGGAGAATCTCCCCCTCCTGGCCCAAACAGGTTTCCTGGGTGGGGACTCTATGCATTTTTAAAAAATGTATTATTCTTATTAAAGATGTGAAGTGCTGGGTGGAACTATGTTGTAGTAAATGAAATTTCAGCTCCTCCATGTATACACTCGCCTTGTATGGAACCCATTTTAAAACGCACTAGAGTCGAGCATGCAGGCAGCGCATCTGCTTTGACACACCAAAGAAATCAATAGAACCAGAGGAGCCATTAGCAAAAGCCAGGGGATGAGTCTGTCACTGATTTAGTGTCCCCCGAGGAGTGGGTAGGGGACACTGTGAGTCCATGCACAGCTGGGGATATGAGGTAGGTCACCAGTGCAATGATTTGTGGGGATGCGTGAGGGGGGGCTTCAGCCTTATTCCTCTTTGATGTTGTCTTGTCCACCTTACATTTTGGTCTAATACTTCATCAAGAGTCTGTCCAGAACAGGCCCCTACCTGGAATTGGAAGGGGATGTTACCAGGCAGGATTTAAATGAATCCATAGAACTACTTAGGGATACTTGCATAGTACTTGCCTGCATCTACTGCCACTGGTCTCTCATTTCACATGCAATACATTCACCCCAAATACTTGGAAAATAAGACCCTGAATCACACAGGGCTCCGATATTAATCAAGACCGCTCTTTGCTCAGAGGTGTAACTGTTGATCATTTAAATACATAAGCGATGATGGGACAACCAGTTAAAATAAGAACCCAACATGTTGCCTGTGGTTTGAACCAAACACTTTTTGAGGAGCTGAGCTGTTCAGAAGAGCGTTTCTGCTGTCAGGCCAGGAGTGGAACCAGAAATGTTGACCCACCCCCAGAATAGCTATTCTTGCAGAATTTACAGCCCTGGCAGAAGCTAGCAGTGAGTGAATGAATGATTCTCCCTATAATTCTGGCCAAATTTTGCAGGTTTAGGTGGTGTGGAGAATCTCCACAAACTTTGAGTGTCTATCCTCACCACCTGAGGTTCACCCATCTCTAAAGGACCTCTTAGTGATTAGGGTAACTGCAGAAAATCCTGATCCTAATTCCCATTGAATTTAATTAAAGCAGGGCCATACCATCATTCCAGGGCAACTACAGGGTACACATGGCTGTTTTTGACTTCAGTTTAACCCTGAATGTAGATTAAACAAGCTATTAATTGCACCTTTCATAGCGTGCAGGAATGTCTATAAATACTATGTAGTGGGAGCAGCAAGGTATTGGCTAAATAAACCTTATGACATTACTGTGTAAATAAACAAGTACTTGCATAATATATGTGCAGTGTAATAAAATGCTAGACAACTGCATGTATAATGATACAGCAATGGGTAAAAGATACATGATTTCATTATGTTGATATGTTGGTTTCATATGTGTCACCAGTATACCTTAGCACCAGGCTGAAGACGCTAGTGGCCACCCCCGGTCAGCAACCCCTCCATTATAATTACTAAACAATACCCAGCTGTGGTGGTGGTTGTCATATAGCATTCCTCAGATGTTGCTTTTACTTTAACAGCCTCCTTGCTCTTGTTTTGTCCTATACAGCTGTCCACTACAGCTGCTTAATGATGGACATGCAGATGCAATAACTTTCCTTCCGAACCATTCAATTAACAGGCCCATGTTGCTCTCGCTTGGTCCGGCTCTGATCTCACTTACACTAATGGTACTGAGAGCAGACGCCAGCCCTCTGTCTCTGTAATAATGAGATTTGCAGTAAAATGCTGCCCCTTGAAATGTGGATGGATCTGCTCCCATTCCAAACCCAAGGGGTGTTTAGTTTAATCTAATGACTAACAGGGAATTTTAACTTGTTTACAAGAGCAGTGTAATGTCATGGCAAGTAAAGGTAGATACAGAGTCAAAAGGTTCCCCTGACCCAGCTCCCCTATTTATCAATGTCACTGGGAAATGTGTGGGAGGGGACCATACCCAGGTCAGTGGGAGAGGAGAACGACAGGTATATGAGAGCACCCTCAAATCCCAGCTGGGTGAGGCAGGGGGATACTTAGCACTTTGCAGTATCAAGCTCTATAATGACAGTCTAATTTCGGTTGGTTTTGGAGCATGGTGCAACCTTTGATTTGTTTTTTTCCCCCGAGCCTTTCCCACTCCAAGGAAAGGTGAAATCTCGCCCGTGAAACAGTATTGTTTTGCCATAGGCAGTTCCATCAGCCGATCGACACATTAGCCAATACTGTGGCAAGCCACAATAGAGAGTGTGGCATCTTCATTACTGCAGTGCAGAGGGAGCCCTGGGTTGCAAAACAGATGAAAATTCAAGGGGCATGTGGGTGTGTGTGTGGGTGTGTGTTTTGGGCCCAGGCTTTCGCCATGGACTGCAGGTCTTGGTCCACCTCTACTACTGAGTGATAAATAGACTAGCATATTCAATTTACCATAAGGGCCTGCTAACTTGAGGGTCTTGAATGATTGCAGAAAAAAGCTTTAGATCTTGTAAAGCAGCATCCTAGGACACTAGTTATTCTAGAACTTGAATCCCTGTGTCTTCCTACTGCAGAACTTATGCAGTGTGTTGCATTAAGCCTTGTATCTGGTGGCTCTGCATGGTCAGGAAGAAATAACTCTCCAGCTGTTCACTTGGCTTTTATGAAACCAGGGTCACTTTCTGGTGAAGTGACAACATTGTCCAACCGTGTGATCCCATTTCTTCCAGTACTTGGCAAACTTCAGGTATTTATCACTTTGCCATTTCTTCATTTCACCTGTTTTCTTAGGGTGTTTTTTTTTTTTTTTAATATACTGGAGGATTTAGGTGTCCTGATCTCTCTGTATATCGCTTTCTTTGTAACAATTTTTGATCTCCTGATGTCTTTCTCAACTGTACAAAATTCACCAGGCTGTTGGCTTAGTTGGTATAATCAAGCCTTGGTACTGAATGGTTTCATGAGGCAACCATGTTGGATTATAGAAATATATGGTGTTTGATACTCTGAATACCTTAAGCAAATTGCTAATCCTAGCTGAACAGCCTTTGTAATGAAGTTTATGAGAGACCAATTAATATAAAAGGCCTTACCTAAGCAATATGGCAACCAAGATTGGATTCCCTGTAGTATGCATCTGGGTTGCTAATAATGGACTCAATGCTATCATCATGTTTTGTTTTCTTCAAGAAGGATAAACCATTAAACTCAGAGGTGTGGTTAGATTTTCTTTTTTCACATTGTAACATTAATTTATGGCTGAGTTTCATTCAGCCCTGTATTCAGAAGTGCAGTACAGATATTAGCGATGTGTTGTCTGTAACATGGTACTATAGAATAGCCAATTTGTTTTTAAAAAATTAAAAAATTGTAAATCAAGTATTTTGTGGTATGTACAACACAAATTAATTTTACACAGAGAAAGATGTTTCTAGGAAAATGAAATTCTGATAATTCATACTATTTCTTTGTATGAACAAATAAAATATATTTTACCAAATCATAGACACGCTTGTTTTCATTGTAACCTGTGGAGGTGAATAAAGGACATCATGTTCCATGCTTATTTTGGTAGCATTTGGGGTTGTATTCTGCCACCCAATATTTGTAGACAACTCCCATTAATGTCAGTGGAGGCTGCATATGTGAACATAGTCCTTAATTCATCACTGAAGCATGTGCTTAAGTGCCCTTCCTGAACAGGACTGCGTTCCTGAACTGGGGGGCCTTATTGAATAGGGATGGGCTTCCATGGGGTAAGCATGTTCTTAAGTGCTTTGTTGAATCACAGCCACAAGGGCTGATCAAACTCTCATTGAAATCAGTGAGATCAATTGACTGTTGACTTCAGTGATGCAGAATTAAGCGTTGAGGGCCTGATTCTGGAGAGGTTGTGGGCCCTTAGCTCTTCAACGGGAGGTGAGGGCATTCAGCACCTTGCAAGAGAGCATCATAGGACAGTTTGTCCCTCTTGCCAGTAGATTGAGTACCTTGAGTTACAGAAATATATTCTCTATCACTAGGGATAGAGGAGGCCTTGGCCAGTAATACACAGTAAGTATGCCGAGACAGCAACTCAGGAACATCAATGATGTAATTAACAGTGAATTTAGCATCTGATGCTACTGCCATTATAGCAATGGGAGTTGCATCAGGTGTAAAATTCACTATACAGTAGAACCTCAGAGTTACGAACCGACCAGTCAACCACACACCTCATTTGGAACTGGGAATATGCAATCAGGCAGCAACACAGCCAAGAAACAAACCAAAAAACCCCAACCAAATACAGTACAGTACTGTGTTAAATATAAACTACTTAAAAAAGGGGGGGGGGGGGAAAGGAAAGCAGCATTTTCTTCTGCATAGCAAAGTTTCAAAGTTGTATTAAGTCAATGTTCAGTTGTAAACTTTTGAAAGAACAACCATGATGTTTTGTTCAGCATTATGACCATTTCAGAGTTATGAACAACCTCCATTCCTGAGGTGTTTAACTCTAAGGTTCTACTGTATTAGTTGAATCACTGATGTTCCTTAGGTTTCAGAGTAGCAGCCGTGTTCGTCTGTATCCGCAAAAAGAACAGGAGTACTTGTGGCACCTTGGAGACTAAATAATTTATTTCAGCATAAGCTTTTGTGGGCTACAGCCCACTTCTTCGGCTGCATAGAGTGGAACACACAGACAGAAGATATTTATACATACAGAGAACGTGAAAAGGTGGAAGTATGCATACCAACTGTAAGAGGCCAATCAATTGAGATGAGCTTTCAGCAGCAGGAGAAAAAAAACCTTTGAAGTGATAATCGAGATGACCCATAGAAGGTGCGAGGAGAACTTAACATGGGGAAATAGATTCAATTAGTGTAATGACCCAACCATTCCCAGTCTCTGTTTAAACCTAAGTTAATTGTATCTAATTTGCATATTACTTCAAGTTCAGCTGTCTCTCTTTGGAGTCTGTTCCTTAGATGCTATTCTGTGTCAACGGGAGTTTTGCCCTTGACTGCACTGGAACAGGACCCAGTCCTTAGTGCTAGTAGATTTGCTGTATTAAGGGAAGGAGAAAGTAAAGTCGTCTATTTCAGTGTTTCCCAAATGGTGTATCTTGACCCACCAGGGGGACTAGGCCCGGCTCCCCACTCTGGGCATTGCAACAGGGTTGCAGTGCCACTTGTGTTTGGCTGTGCCACCCATCCATGGTGACCATGTGTGCTAGGTCACAATGCCTGGAGCAGAGAGCCGAGCTCAGCCCCATCAGACAGGTGCTGCTGCAGTAGGATAAGTGCAGGGCACGCTGACTCTCCAAACACCCCTGCCAGGGCCTCCCCTTTGCACCAGGCCAGGATTAGGGTTGCAGTGCTGGGGGAGAGGGGGTGCTGCTGTGGGTGGCTGGTGCCCTCCTAGTAGGGTGAGGAGGAGAAAGATGCGGCCTAAGTCCCCCTGCCATGAATCTGCACCCTGGGTGGGTTGCAAAACAAAAAACAAAATGCAGTTGGTGGGTTGGCTTAGTGAAATGTTTTGGGAACCACTGTTCTATTTAACCAGGACTGTGAACACCATGGGCTCAATCAATGCAAGCTGCCCCTGCATGGTCCCACTGCTAGCAGCATCGACAAAACAGCTGAGGCCCCATGGCCCAAATCCTTACTTCCATTGAAAGTAATGGGAGTGAGGCTACGGGCCCATTTAGTCCCTGACATCTTTGTAGAGGGCAGATTGTGAGAGCAGTTTTGTGACATGGGTGCTTGTCCACTAGGAACTAGACAGAGCCCCAAGGCTTGTCTACACTACAGGTTATGTCGGTATAATTTATGTCACTGTGTGATTAAGCCACTCCCCTGAGCAACGTAAGTTACACCAGCTTAAGTGCTGGTGTGGACAGCGCTATGTTGGCAGGAAAGCTTCTCTTCTCCTGCCAACATAACACCTGCCTGTTGCTATTTATTATGCAGACGGCAGAGAAAGTCTTCACCACACACGCTATAGCGGCGCAGCTGCCTTGGTGCCACTGTAGCACTTCTAGGGTAGATGAGCCCCCACCAACTACAATTTCCAATCCCAACCTAGCTCTCTTGTTGGGTCTCTTTCCTTTCTGAAAAGATGGCAAAACAGGACTGCCTCCCTAAGGAGAACTAAACTCAGACAAGACATCCCTAAACACAGATGACCTTTGGCAATAACCCTCCCACCAACAGGGGACCCCAGGTGCTGGTTAATAAGCTGATATGGAAAGATCAAGTAGACTCTGCCTAGATCCTCAAAAGGTATTTAAGTGTCTATCTCCTAATGATGTCAATGGGAAATAGGTGCCTAAATAGCTTGAGGATCTAGATCTCTCTGCGTTTGAAAAGGGCCTTCAAGGTTTTGCAGCTCAGCTCGGCATCCTTTCATTAAATGGAATGAGGAGACCAAGGGAAAGACTTAAGTGCAAAGAGAGGCGAACTCCTCAGAGAGACGTGTTAAAGGGATTTCCCAAAAGATAGGGTGGCCAGAGGGCACTGATAAAGGAGACAAGGCTCAGAAACATCAACTGAAACAGAAGGTTAATGACCTGATGGAGAGAGATGTGCGTATGATAGTGATTGTCTGAGGGGCTGTAATTCAAGCGGCTGTTTGCAGCACATACTGTTAAAACAGCATGATTTAATTATTAACCAATCTAAGTTATTAGCCAATCAGGATGCTTTTATGATATTATTAACCAATTGTAGTTGAGAAAATAATACTTGGTCAGGATACCAAGACACACACACACACACAAACATATATATAAAAAGAACAGGAGTACTTGTGGCACCTTAGAGACTAACAAATTTATTAGAACATAAGCTTTCGTGTGAAATAATGAATTCACACTCCTGAGACTGTTTTGAGTAATGTTGATCGCCATTTTGGTTCCTGAACCACTGAGGTCTGACTATCACCGCTGTAGTTTATCATAGCAATACTGCAGCGTTTGGGGCTATGACTGTAGTGATTGCTATTATATGGCAATTGGCATAGGAAGCTGATTAGGGATGTCAGGGTAAAGCTGATGATCTATGGCCCTATGAGGGGGGTACAAACCCTGCACCAGACAGGAATGGGTTAAGGCAGTGCTGTGGGCTCAAGTGGCCCTGGCCGGCATGTTGAGACTGGAGGATGAAGCTAGACATCTGATCTTCCAGCTCATGAGGAGAGGTCCGGTCAAGGGTGGAGCCTCCAGCCATACCTATGAACTGTCTGAGCTTCCGGAGAGAGAGGTGGGCTGGATTATAAACAATTGCCACAAGACACTCTCTGGTGACGGACCAGAGGCCATTGAGTTGGACTGTGGCTTGCCCGAGGCCCCTAAAGGGAGAAAGGCTGGTGGCTTGTTTAGGACTGGTTTCTTTTTGTTTCCTCTGAACCCTGGAAGGGACAAGCCCAGCTAGAACAGCTGATGCTGTCTGCTCCTATTGGATGACTGGAGCCTGAGTGAGCACTTGACCCTGACACACCCTGGGGAGGGATAGGCCCTTGACTAAGTAGACAGATCTTTGGTTTAGATTGCATAAATGAAAGCAACTTTTTGGCATGAGACAAATTCTGGACCAAATCTGGCTGAACCTAGGTTGGATAAAACTCCCAGAGAAGCTTTGCCTTACAGGATAACAGATGTGCATGAAGCTCAAACACAGCCTTGTCTATGCATGGCAGAAGACATCGCACTGTGCTGCTGGTAAATTAGTACAACTGCTGCACATTTTCCTGTTCATTTGTTCCTTCCCTGATAACAGCTAATGTGGCAGAGCTCATTATGTCAGCAGCAGCAGCCAAGCCAGTGGGCTTCAGATTTAGTCGCTCCTCCTCTTAGGCTGGGGAAGGGGCCTTCATACATGGGTGGGCTTGTGCCCGCCCACTTCCTGGAACTCAGTAGGTGCAGGACTCTTCAGCTCAAGCCAGGGTGCCACCGGATGTGAGCTAGACGTAAGATATGGGTTTGGGTTGGCTAAGGAGGAGGGTAGAGGTACAGATGCACTACTCACAGCGACTTGGAGGGGACAGGGAGTGCAGGTGACAATCCCTTGGGAATTAAGGATGTGTGCGAGAGGGACAGTAACAGAAACAGCAGGCAGGATTTAGGAGGCAGAATGTAATGACCCAAACAGGAACCCAGAACTATCACCCATACTCGCGTGGAAAGCACCATGAGAGCTTTACTTTCACAATTGGTAGGGACACATCACCATGAGCACAGCATCTCCCCATGCCTTGCTGGGACAGTGAGATAAGTACTGACTCAAAGAGAAAAGAATACCAATGCCTGAATGACCAGTTTCATCTGCAGCTCTCCTTGAGGGACTCTCCTGTCCCAGTACAAGTTACATGATACACTTCAGAGCACAAAATGCACAGTCCTAAGTGGTTAATTATATCCATACACATTTGGCTCTGGGGCTGTGGGTTGGGCCCTTCTCTAATGCCCTCAAAACTTTGGCGTTTGGACCAAGCTGCGAACTTTGAAGATGGCCCCTAAAGTTATTAGGCTTAGGATCAAATCCTTGAATGTAAAACAGTCCGGAAGCTTGAGAAATTTTGGATCTGGGTCTGAACTTCACAGCTCTGAACCGTCTCGAAATAAAAGTCTGTTGTCATTCCCAAACCATCATTGCCCCAGGGCTGATTTATACCATGCAAGATCTTCGGTATATAAATGACTGCTAACCCTCCTTCCTAGCCAATCAGTACAACCCAATAACTGCATTAGCTGGCAGTATTGCAAAATGCAAAAACATTAGCAATCTGAATTAATGTGCCTTTCCCCCTGCAGTTTGTTATTTTTCCTTAAAAATCTCACTTAGCCATGGGGCAAGTCCATCAATAACTTTATTAAAAGCTAACCCTATTATCCTCCAATTTGTCTGGGCTTGGTAAGGCCTACAAAGTTAATTTTTTCTCATGCATATATCCTAAGAGGTAATGATTGTTTTATAATGAATTCATAAGAATCAACTATCCCTATGCAGAGTTAGTACTCTGCACAGTGCTTAAATGGCCTGTTTCTTAAACAAGATAAAACAAAAAAACAACACTCCAGTGGAATGTTCCACCTGGAGGAAAACTAAGCCACTAAGCCAGCCAGCCAATTTGGATTCTCCACTATTTAGAGTTATAATGACTATATGGGTTGTAGAACCATGGAGGATCTGGGATCCTGATTCATTAGCAAAAGAGGGTTCTCTTGGTTACACGGAATAATGGACACAGCAAGTGGTTTGATGCAGGACTACTGGGTTCTAATTCTCCCTTTACCACTCACTCCTAGTGATTTTAACAGGCTCTGGCTCAGGCCCTGTATGATTTGGAGAAGCCAGCTAAACCTCTCTGCCTCGGCATGTCCATCTATATAAAATGGGGATAATGTTTTCCTACTGCAGAAGGAGGTTGCAAGCAAAATAATAGGAACACGCATTTGTGAATAATTATTTGATGAAAAGTTGCCTAAAGAATATTATTTGCAACCAAATTATCCAGCCAGCTCTAGTTTGTGCATCTTAATTCATGCCTGTTAAGTGCTTTGAGCTGCTCAGGTGAGGAGCACTGTAGAAGTGCAAAGTGTTATTGGTTATCAAAGCATTTACAACAATTAAGACTACACCATTTGTCTCAGACTTGATCTTTTGCCCATCATATCAAGAGCTGCTTCAGAGGACACTGACTAGTTGATCAAGAACACAGTATAAGCTGAATATTGTACTCCAATTTAAAAATATGCCATGTTATGGCAGCAACCAAAATTCTAAAATGATGAAATCAAATTTCAAATTTATATGGCCAAAAAATGACATGAGTGACGAGATATATCTGGCTGTCTTGACATCTAGGATACTTATCTTGAAATTTACTTGTCAAAAGCTGAAAAACTTAACCTAAGCAAAGTTAAAAAAGCGCTATGTTTCCAACTAATTAAGTAATGTCAGCCATATATAATTTATTTACTGCCATCACTCATGTCCACAGCAGAATTATCTCATTTTTGATTTCTAATGACTTTCCCTCTCTCATTAATCTGATCATGAATTATATTTTATATATCTTTCTGGCATTGAAGCAAAGAAATGCAATTCTTGTTTAAAGAAATGACCCCTTGGTAATTCAGTAGCAAACCTGAATGATGGAGTTTGGAGCCTGGATTTAATTTCCTGAAGCTGGAGTTGACTCAACCCTTCCCTTGCCATTGGTACAGAAGCTTTGCCTATGTGATCTCCCCTGGGCTTGCAGATTTTAATTATTCTACAGTGCACCCGCCATTCTCGGTTGTGATGAAAGTGGGGCAAATGGGCTATGTAAAAATGGCATGCATTGGAGGGCATATTATCCTGTCTATTTCATAATTGGTTAAATGCTCTACTCAAAAAAGGCTACTACAGAGGCTACCATTTGCCTTCAGCAGAGATGACCTTGGTTCCTCTAGGTACTACACCTGGATCCCTTCCAAATGTTAAGCTTGGGTTATAGTAGGCCTTGGCCCTTCTACTTTGCAGCTTTGGTTCCTAACTTGGTCTTTACAACTGGTTTTCTAGCCTCAGCACTTATCTGGTATCTCTGATCGCTTCCAAGTCAGAAAACTGGCCTCTTAGGAATAGAGGAATTTCTGTACTGGATCAAACATGGGGTTCATCTAACCCTATATCCGGTCTGACCCCAGCCAGCCTCAAGACCACGGAGCTGCAAATCTTTCTTTTCTGCTGTGAAGAAGCAGAAGCAGAGTTCAGCTGCAGCTGAGTGGTGAGCCCTTAATTCAGAGGCCTATGTTCTCTTCAGTCCACAATCCTCGGTACTCACTCTGCCATGTCCCCCTTTTACTGCATCTGGTCCCCATCTCTGCTCTAGACTGGACCCAGAGCTCATGGAATCTCCAGAGAGAGCCTATTCTCATGACGTTTCCAGTCCCATTGTTGCAGACCAAAGAAAATCAGCCTAGAGGGTGATGAGCCATCCCTGAGACAGAGAGCGTGATGAGTCATCAGAGCCTAAACCGGCTTAAGCCTGATGAGTCATCCCTGAGACAGAGAGTGTGATGAGTCATCAGAGGCAGGTCATGTGATAGGTCTCACACCATTCAACCAGGGTTCAGCCAATCCACAGGCGAGGACCCACCCAGGTGATCCCAAGGCTGGTATATAGGTGCCTAAGAAAAGCAATCTTTCCAGTCTGCTCAGCCTTGCTACTGGGCCAGGGACACTCCAATTGTGTAAGAGTTCTGACAGGCTGCTCATGTTCTAGCTGGGCCCTGCTCCTGCCTTAGCCGGCTGCCTGGCGTTCTGACATAGAGAAGCATCCAGCCAGTAACGTTTATGCACATTGAGTCAAGCCCCTGAAACTTTCCTCCGTCACTAACAACAAAACAGATCCCGTCCCTTCAAAGTCACCCAGAGAAGCTCAACATCAGCCCCACCAGCCCTGGGTTGCCACAGGGCATAGCTCCAGTGCAATCTGCGGTTTGGTGGTCCTGTTAGCAAATGACCCAGAAAACAAAAGGCAGGCCACTGGCCCTTGGTGTAAAATGCCATTTCTTGGAGAGAAGAAGGAAGCATACGCACCTGGAGGCATCAGTATGGAAATGCCATTTAGAAGGGAAACACCATGCAGATAGATCCTTCATAGGTGTAAATTGAAGACAATGGGCTATACTGAGTCACACCTGCTGAGGATCTATTCCCTTATCTGGAAGAATAAGGCTGCAAAGAAAACAAAGGACAATATGCAGATGGCTGAAGCACAGGTTTATATAGAAAGCAGGTATGACAGGATAGTTTGGGATTCCTGGAATATCCTCTTCTCACGGCTCTACCTGCTTAGAGGCACTGTGAGGGGTGAAAATGTCTTTGAAACACAACAGAGCAACATCAGAATGACTGTGAATGGCTAGTTCAAATTAGATGTGTCAGAGTGGTCATGAAATGGCGAACTGTCCTGTACTGGCTTGGAATAAGAAAGCTACAATAAGTTACCTATGGGCTGATTGTACACCGGTGGTCCTAGTCACCAGCCGGGAATAGACAATCGGCCACTCCCAGGTTAGTTTTCTTTCCCTTTGTTCAGGGGTCTGTTTACTGTTTTTTTACAAACAAGAAAGAAAAGTGTGCAAAAACAAATGGTCTGGTTAGGGGTTCAGACTGGGGTTCTCAGCCTCTGGTAGCTACTGGGTAGGTCTCTCTGACCCTGCGGTGGGGATGGGTCTCCAAAGGGTCTGCCGGCCTGCAGCCTCCTGCTCTGGTTACAAGAGACAGCTCTCACCTGGTTGTCCCCCTTTATATTGTCCAGCTGAGAACGTGGGCCTGTCATGGTCATGCAGTACAGATCTAGCTGATTCCTAGCACCTGCCTGCTGGGCTTCTCTGGAGGGTGGGGTCAGCAGTTCCCTGTTCTCCCTCCCGCCCTGCCCAAGGCTATTAAAGGGGCAGAGCGCCCTGTTACACTGAGTTTACCATTTCAAGTGGTTTCTACAACAGCAGTGAAGGATGCATGGCTGCAGCTGGCTTCCATTTCCCATGCCCCTGCTTCTCTTTCACACATTCTTCTGGAGACAGGCTATTTGCCGGCTTTCCAGGGCTCTGCTCAGAAGGGTAACGTGGCATGAATGAAGCTGAGGGGTGTGTCACATTCGCATTATCACAGTTATTAACATGGGGGGACACTGATCTATGGGTTACAGGCCAGTAAGCGAGGGCTGACCAATGGTCCAGCCTGCCCACTCTGCCCTGCCAAGTGCCCTGTGTTCTAAAGAGACTGAATGAGACCATGCTGCAGGCAACCTGCTGTGGGAAATGCAGCATTGCTTTGGTGTATGGCTTTTCCTTCCCTCCCTAAGCCAATGTTCTGAGTTCTAGAGGCACTCAGATCAAACAATGAGCCCAAACTGCAAGCACCCAACAACGATGGCTGTATCATACAGCGTACTTTGCTTTCCTTGCTTGGCATATTTAAACTTGTCGATCAATGATTTATGGTTGATAAAGAAGTGAATACGATAAACGTGGCATTTTAGACTTCTGGGTAGTTTATTCTGTTAAGGCTAGATGAATTCTGAATAAAGCTGGTCAGAAAGTCTTTGTTTTCTGTGGAAGATTACAGTGAAAAACTCATTTTAATCTATGTTTTCTGTGGAAAATGTCAAGTTGAACTTTTCTTTCACAAACCAAAAACTATTTCAGTTTTTCAACAGTCAAAATGTTCTGTGGAAAGTGTTTGCTTTCCATTGAAAAAATGATTTAGATAGAAAACTTTTGACCAGCTCTAATTGTGATCCAGCTTCGGGGAGAAAGTAGCTCGCTGGGACTAAACCTGGGAATCTCAGTCTTGAATGCACATGTCTCTACAACACGAGTTTAACAAGCCAGCTCTTCCAGCTGGTGGCTGTAATGCTCACATCCTCCGTGGATCAGGCGCACAGGTGGACGTGTAAGGTGTATTTACCACCTGTCTGTTTTAGGTACTCAGAATACCAACTGCCAATCAGCAGCAGGAATTCAAACAGATGTCCCAGCTCATACAGAATTTGTGTCTCTCTTCTACAGAAAAGAATTGTGAAAAGTGAATTTGAAATGCCACAGTTGCTGCCATGTTGGCAGAAAACTCTAGGTCATCTACTGCAAAGCTCCTATTTGCATCCATGGAAGGATGGATTTGTAATCTGTCCTCAGATGTACATTTGTAATCTGTCCTCAGATGTACATTTGTAATCTGTCATCAGACTGGGTTCAATGGAACACACAGGAAGGAAGAATCTGTGTTGTCCTATTTGTTATGAAAACTTTGAGAACTTTTCCGAAATTTACCTCCCAAGTTAGCAGATGCACCAGCAGTTGGTTAGTTATGAGTCATGCGCAGGTGTTTGTTACTTATTCAGAGGATGTTGTAGGACAGGGAACTCCACGCCAGAGAGAGAGTCTGACAAAGCAATAATTTGTTTTTTAGGTAAACTTCTTCAAATACCAACACATTGAGACCAGCTCCTCAGCTCATATCAATCAGCATATCTCCATTATCTCCAATGGAGATTGTCTAAGAAGTAACTTCATTAGAGCTACATTTACATCAGCTGAACATCTGATCCATGATCTGTCCTGTGTGTAACTCTCTGGTTAGATGCAGGTTTTGGGGGATACTAATGGGTACCAGGGCAGGTTGGCTATTTCCCAACCACTCCATCCCTAGCAGCCGTACAGCACTGGCAGGATTCGATGCAGATGACGTATATGCTGGTATGGCTACAGATGTGTAAAATGATACAGTTGTACAAGACAACCAGCTGGCTGTCAGGCCACAGGAAATTCACACGCCATGTAGCAGGATAACATTATTTAGCCCTGGAGGGGTAACAGTGCAGGGATCTCATTACATTTACACAGTACATGTTTGCTGTGTACTGCTTTGTTTGACAGCAGGCTTGAAAGCTCTGTTTAAGTATCCTGATGGAAAATATACTGTATTTATGTGACATCATCGAACAATAACCTCAGTATGCTCTGAGCAGTAGGACTGAAAATGGGAAAAAAGAAAAGAAAGGATGGTGAAATCTCGCCTGGGGCCTCTAGAAACCCATAGTGTTGAACTGCTGGGGATCTCAGAAGTTTGGGTTGAGTTTTCCCAGGTTGGGGTTGAAAGTGTGTAACATGCTGGCAAAGCGGGTCCGTGTCCCCATCAGTAGCTGATCCTCTATGGATAGCCACCAGCTAACAGAATTAGTCCTTTTGCTCAAGTGATAGTAGATTGTGGATGGAGCCAGCAATCCAGGGTTCAGCCCCTATCCATGACCCAACCAAGGAGTTAGACACCTTAAATACCTTTGAGGGCCCGGGCCTTGAGTTCCTATATCTGGATATGATTCTGGGCTGACTGCTAGAGCATGAAAAAAGTCTTTCCTGGGGTGTCAACACTTCTGCATCCTTATCAGAGGAGGGATGGTCTTGTGATTAAGACACATTCTAGGGATTCCAGAGATCAGAGTTCTATTCCTAACTGTGCCACAAGCTTCCTATGTGAGCATAGGCAAGTTACTAATGTCTAAATGGAGATTAAAAGGTACCAACCCACCTCATATGGGTTCATTAATGTTTGTGAAACATTCAGATACTATGGTTGGTGCTTGTTTAGACACAAATGTATGGTGTTTGCTATTCAACATCCATCATTCTACTGTTTAAAAAGTAAACAATTCCATGTGACTTAGGTGCACCATGACTAACCAATAGGTTCATCTCCCCGGGGCTAAAAAATATGGGCTACTTCCTCAGTTGGAGAAAATCAGCTTTGTTCCATTGACTTCCCTGGAGCTAGATCAAGTAACCCTAGGCATAGGTGCCAACTTCTGCTGGCGCTGGTGGGTGCTCGACCCCCCTCTGCCCCCGACTCCACCCCTGCCCCGTCCCCTCCCGCCCCTGCCCCAGCCCCATTCCAACCCCTTCCCCAAAGTCCCCGCCCCAACTCTGCCCCCTCCCTGCCCCTATTCGACTCCTTCCGCAAATCCCCGCCCTGGCCCCATCTCTTCCCCGCCTCCTCCCCTGAGCATGCCACGTTCCTGTTCCTCCCCCCTCCCTCCCAGAGCTTGTTACACCATGAAACAGCTGTTTTGTGGTGGCAAGCGCTGGGAGGTAAGCGGAGGAGCAGGGATGCGGCACGCTCAGGGGAGGAGACAGAGTTGAGGTGAGGCGGGGGGACAGGGCGGAGAGCTTGGCTGCCAGTGGATGCAGAGCACCCACTAATTTTTCCCCATGGGTTCTCCAGCCCCAGAGCACCCATGGAGTCAGCGCCTATGGCCCTAAGTGAAGGTCTGGCCCTATATATCCATGAGCTATCAGACCAATACTTATCAATAATGAATCCATTCCTGGAAAGTGAGATCAGTTTGTGAACAGAAAAGAAGGGTGCATTTGTTAGAGAATTTATTGCAAAAGAACACGATGACCAGCTCGACAAGCTAGATGAACCGAGCCACTCAACTCAACTCAATTCACTGCAAAAGGTAAAGTGAGTCGCAGGCTAGCTCGTGGGCACTGGTAGCAATGGGCAGCCATCAGACAGCAGCGCACAGAGAAGCAAATGCAGCCCTGGATTAAGCAGTTACAGCTCCCACTGGAGCAGAATTCATGGAGTGAGTGATTGCGGCTTGCCATCTGTAGTTCTGTGTGACACACACATCTATTATCTTCGTTTGTAAAGTTTCTATGCATCTCACCTCAGGGCAGGTACTTCGGAGAGCTCAATTACAGGCAGCTCGTTGCTTGAGGACCCTTTTGGCAGACGTTAGCAGAGCGTGGGCTCTGTAGGCCTGTCAGACAGCAGAAGAAATCAGTGTGGTTATTAATGTGTCAGAGTATGTACTGCATAACACGAGTGATTATATACAGGATGCAGGGGAAATTAATGAATTCCTGAAGGTGACAAATGGGATGAAGAAATGATGCAGTCTTGACCTGAGGTGGTGGTTGTGATTATTATTATTACAGCTGTGCTTAGTGGTCCCAACCAAGATCAAGGCCCCATTGGGCTAGGAAGGGCAGAATCACATTGTAAGAGGCAGTCTCTGTCCCAGTCAGCTAGCAATTTAAGGAGATGAGACAAAGGAAATATTCTTGTCCCCATTTGACAAGGACAGAGAGTTTAGGTGATTTACCCAAGTTCACACAGGAAGCCTGTGGCACAGCCAGGAATGAAAGGCAGGCCTCCCATCGCTCAGCTCACTGCTAGAACCACAAGACTTATTATTAATCTTGTTTATTATAGTAGTATTTAAGGGCCAATCCAGAATGGGGCCCTATTGGGCAAGGCACGGTACAAGGAAGAGTAGCAGATGGTCCTTGCCTCAAATTGCTGATAATCTAAATAGATACCAGTTGTCTGGGAAAAATCAGCCAATGCATATTCTTCCCTTCCTAAATGTTCCACTGATTCCTATCTGGTGACAGATGACAAACTTGGGGGTCTTATACTGCTTTGGGAGTCAAGAGTGTCCACTACCCAAGATATTGGTGTGGTAGAGTAGGCAACACAATGACGAGCCAGCCATACATGAACTTCAAAGGAAGGGAGTCTTTCTCCTATGATGACTTCATTTTGTGTTAATTTCCCCTTACCCAGTCTCTGCCTCAGTCCCTCCCCCCCAACCCCCCTCGGGGATGGGGTGATATTTGCCCACTCTGCACTGTGGGGAAGGGAGGGGAATACAGTTTGGTAAGCACTTGGCGAGCCTTGATTGAAAGGTGCCATCTAAGTGCAAAGCACTGGGAAGATGGATTGGAAAATGTAATGCCGTGTTTCCTTCCCATAATTAGAAATCCATCATGTAATAATAATATGTAATGATTGATCGTGTCCCTCGGCATCAGCGGGATGTTAGTTATTTGTAGGAACTGATTGATAACCCGAGCCGTCACTTGGACAGGGACATCGTTTTGCATTTTGGAAGGTGAATTGCCGTGCCTTTAAATAAAGCTTTTCAAGGTCCCAGATCATTAAGGGGTAAATATTGCCGCCTTCCTGCATGCAATGCCCCAGATGTAGCAGAGCGGGGCCAGTGGCTTAGTTGTTGTACTGATAGATCAGCTATTGCCCCCACAGAGCTGCAGCCTCCGGGTAGGAGAAGCAACCATGGAGAGCTCTTTCCACAGAACCTCTGGGATGCTCCACTGCACAGCCCAGCTGCTCTGGCCCCATACAGGACTTGACCCTCAGAATATATTTGTAGCTACAAGGTATTATTTATACATACAGAGACATAGGTGGTGAGTTAAATGGGCCCGTGGCGCCTGTGCTCCACCAATATTCAGGAACGTGAGCCCGGCTCCACCAATGTTTGGGTTTATTTTCAGAGCCGTCCCATCCATAGGACGGACTGGGGCAACCACCCCAGGCTCCGTGCTTTGGGGGCCCCCATGCTTCAGGGGGATGAGGGGTCCAGGGAGGCCTGGGAGGTTAGCAGGGGGCCTGGTGCCGGCAGCAGCGAGCAACCCTGCCCCAGCCCGCCACACTCCGCCCCGCCTCTTCCTGCCCCTGCTTTGCCCCACCCCGCCCACACTCCACCTCTTCCACCAAGCTCTTGCCCCTGCCCAGGGCTGGCTCCAGGGTTTTGGCCACCCCAAGCAGCCAAAAAAAAAAAAAAAAAGCCGCGATCGCGATCTGCGGTGGCAATTCGGGGGAAGGTCCTTTGCTCCGAGCAGGAGTGAGGGACCGTCCGCCGAATTGCCGCCGAACAGCTGGACGAGCCGCCCCTCTCCGGAGTGGCCACCCCAAGCACCTGCTTGGTAAGCTGGTGCCTGGAGCTGGCCCTGCCCCGCCCCACCGGGAGCCGTTGGGGCGGGGTGGAGCAGGGCTGGCTGGGGTCGGGTCACTCGCTGCTGCCGGTGCCAGGCCCCCCGCTAGTTCCCCAGGCTGCCCTGGACCCCGCATTCCCCTGAAGCGCGGGGCTCCCCAAAGCATGGGGCCTGGGGCAGTTGCCTTGATCTGTCCTATGGACGGGACATCTCTGCTTGGACCCATTCTTGGCACCACCAAAAATGATACAAACCTGGCGCCCATGTACAGAGAGGCTTTTCAAACATTCTTCTGAGACTTGCGTGACAAAACCTGAGTTTGGGACTCTGGGCATTTCCCTGAGGGATGCTGGGGACCCACATACCCAGCAGGACTCTTGGGTGTCCCCTGCAGCAGCTGACAACCTGCTCTGCAGAGGCAGCTGTGGCAGGAAGGCAGCGACTGCAGGTAGCTGCAGTGGAATGTCACCAGTGGCTGCAGGCTGCACTCAGACACCTGAAGAAGGGACTGCTGTGCTGGGGCGGGGGAGCGGATAAAAGGGGTCCCAGCTGGGGACACCCCTTCCCCAGAACTGTGTGGGGAAGACTCCCCCTACTCTAGGGGCACTAGGATCCAGGTGCTACCTCCTCTTTCCCAGTGTGGCCAGGCAGGAGTTAGCCAGAGACACCAGCTGGTAGAAGCAGTCTAGGCAGGGACCTTTGGCCGCTCAGAGAACTTGTGCAGTTTTGACTGGACTTTATCTGCCCCCTGATGATTGGCTGTGCTCCAAACCCCCTGCCCTTCACTGCCTTTTCACCAGCCCCTCCCCCTCTCTTCTTCTCTGCCTTGTCCCCCTCTCCTTTCCTGTTTCTTTCCATTTAGTGGATCCCTTCCTAACTAAACCCACTGCCCCTGAAAGTTGTGTACCTAACATAATGTTTGCTGCCATCACATTGTTCACACTGCTTGTGCATTGTCTACCCCACCCCCAATCCAAGCCTCCCCCTGCTCACCATCACCTCCATGGCTGCAAGCGGGGAGTTGCGGCAGAGTTGGGCTCCATATCACACTAGGAAGTATGGCCCCACCTTGCTTTCCCAGGCAGCAGAAGCTACACTGATTCTACAATGCTGATTTCCCTTTACACCCACTGAGATGAAGAGAACAAAAGATTTCCCTCCAATAACACACCCCTCGCCGCTTCCCAGATACGATATTCACATGGCACATTTCTAGATTCTCCCTCTATGAGCTATGGGGACCATAAAAATGGAATAATTATTGTTGTGGTAGCAGAGAAAGCCAAGGAGATGATACAGACTCCTCCCTCTAAAAGGTGACAAAGCTGGATGAGCAAAGAGTCATGCCCTGCTGTAAAAGGGAGCAGTTCTTAAACACTGATCAATTCCCCAGGAGGTTAATCAAATGATGTGTTCAAGGAAGGATAATGACTGAGGCAGGTAATCTACTCATCAGCTTCTGTTAATCCGGAAATCCCTACTCACGCAAAACTCTCACTGAAGTCAAAGGCAGTTTTGACCGGGGGAGGGCTGGGTAAAGACTGGACAAGGACCTTAACATTTAGCCCAATCAGACTTCTCATTTTCCTGTAGCTTCTTCTGTCAGAAGATCTCAAAGCGCTTTATAAATGTAAATTAAGATTCACAATACTGTGTTCAGAAAGGCAACTATTACTATTCCTATTTTACACACAGTTCTGGCACTGGTCCATGGTAGTACAGAACCAACGGCAGAGTTGGGAAGTTGTGGTACATTGAGGACTGTATTGGAATTGCAAGCTATTACTTTGGGAGTGTATGTGTGGGAGGATCAGGGTGGGGCAGGTTCCTGCTGCTTTCAGGCTAAAAGGCTTTGCAGTGAAGCATGAAATCTGGGCATAGCAGCAGTCTGGAAAGAGCCAGCCTCAAACATGTTTTTTGCTCTTCCGTAGAGAGCAGCCTGCTTTGTCTCTCTCTGTTTTTGATTACTGTGTGTTATCGTTATGGAGTCTAAGATATACGAAGTAGTGTAAGATTCTAAGATACATAAAATAAACTTTCCAGCAGGAGTATTTGATGTTTTTATATAATTTCTCAGAGTGCGTCGTGACCATAACAGAAGTGACTCAGCTAAGGACACACAGTAAATTCTACATTTCCAAAACTCAGTGAACTCGGTAGGGTACTTCCACGTTGAGGCATGGACACCCCAAAACTAAAGGACTCAAACTCAATGGCTAACCTGGAAAATATTGACCTATCTGTAAGAGAGTCAGGACTAGAATCCAGATCTCCTGGCTTCTACTCCTTTGCTTTCACTTCCAAAGAAAAGTCCAAGTTATACACTATCAAAAAGCAAAGAAACATCCTCTGAGTGCAGTATACTAGAAAGAGTTATCCCCTTCATTGTCAAATATGACTCTCAATTTATTGCATGGTTATTTTAGGCAGCCTTTAATATAAAAATGTTAATGAAGGTTTCTCAGGAACATAACCCTAGTTGACCTAGAGTGAGTATTAGATAAATAATAAATGGGAATAAAGTATCAATGAGTGGTGTCTATAGCCACCATCTGTTTTCTTACTGGCCTGCAGCCATACCTCTAGAGGCAGTGATCTCATAAGCTAAGCAGGGTCAGACGAGGTCTGCTCTTGGATGGATATAGATAGGAGCTTTGACACTGGCACAGAGTGTGGGTGTCTGTGTGTAAGGTACCCGCCCAATTCAAATACAAAGGGAATGATAAACAGGGCATGAACATCACAAAGGCTAATCTCTGGCTGAAACCCTAGAACGCTGTTGATAAAAATCACTGTGTGCTCTGCACATGGATTAGTAGCAGCTCCTGCCTCGATAATGTTCCTGGAAGTTTGGATGAGGTACTCCAACACTTTTATGGGGTGATGAATTGCAGAGAGGGGCTACAGCCATTTCTTGGCAGTACAGCAGGATAAACACCCAAACAAACGGGGATCTGTGCTAGCCTGAAGAAAGAGCAAAGGTGCCTCCATGTTTGAAAGGGTTCTAAAAATAATCTCAGAGGAAAATTTCTCAATGACGGAAGATTCAGACAGGGATTTAGGGACAGTTGATGTCAGTGGTAGTTTGGGGCATAGATCAAGGGCAATGCTTGCAGCTATTCACATGACTGAGAGTGAGAGAGCACAGGCTCAGACTTGAAGGAGAGGGTACTTTGCTGGGCGATCTGGATTCCTTGGCCCAGCTTCACAAAGGCACAGCTAAGAAGCCGTGAGACTTAAAGATCCCTGGTGGTACAAAGAGGCAAATTTTCAGCCACAGCCCCTGATTTGGCACCCACACATAGAAGTATTTGTGCCCTTGGTTGCGCGCTTGGCCCATTTTAGGCATTGAGATGTGGGGTCTCTGGATCCCAAACTGCTCATAAATGTGAGTGGATGGAACAACTTTCATAGAATCATTGAATATCAGGGTTGGAAGAGATCTCAGGAGGTCATCTAGTCCAACCCCCTGCTCAAAGCAGGACCAACCCCAATTAATTTTGCAGGCTCAGATCTGAGGGGTGCTTTGGGCTGCAGTTCAGGGTGCTCTGTACGCCTGCCACAAACAGTAAAATCTTCACCCACTGGAACGTCATGCCTTGTGTTCACATTTGCACGTCCCACTTCAGGATGCCTGAGGTAAACTTCCTAGCAGAGTGGAGCCCAAGAGACAAAGTTGGAACCAGAATGAAATCTTCCAGAAGTTCAGCGTGTTTGGATCTGGTGGCTTGATTCAGGCCCACCTCTGCTTCGTAGCTGTTGTTGAAAGGGCCTTCTGTTCTTTCCTTCACGGACTCAATTGCACTCCACTTCCAGAGCCATCTTTCCCCTATGCTCTCAGCTAGGGCTGCAGGAGAAGAGTTTTTTCCCCAATCTAAAGCTGCTCAGGAAAAATTGCCTGACTGATTAGCACAAGGGCCCACGTTCTTTCTGCTCTCACCTCCTGATCTCATTATCACTCCTTCCCAGTCCTTTGACTTACTATTATTGCAACTCGCCTGCCACGTGTTTGCTACCTAATGCTCATTTGTGAGGGATCTGAATAAACACCTGGCATTGCTATGTACGTCAAACCTCCTTGGGCTCATCACTTGGAGAATGGCATTTGTCTCGTCCAGCCAAGCCATTGCCTGGTATCTCAGGGAGCACGGCTTACGGAGCGACATCAAGCATGGAATGAGGCTCCCCTGTGGGCACTGGCAGTTTAGATATATCTTTAGGGTTAGCTGCGGCCAGAGAGCTGGCACTGGGGGTTACTGACATGCAGAGATGCTGTGCTGAGTAATTTCTTTTTAATACTTGGCCTTGGCTCTTGCTTAGGTGTTATAAATGGCAGCCTGTTGGCAGAACCATGTCTTGGGGGAGGCTCCTTAAACTTCCATGGGCAGAGAGAAGAACTTAGTACAATGCTGTGTGTGGGCAAGTGACCTTATGTGGAATATGGTGCCCAGATACTGTGCAGATGCTGTCATTAGAAATATCTAGTCCAGTGGTTCCCAAACTTTAACAACCTGTGAACCCCTTTCACTAAAATATCAAGTCTCGCCAGCCCCCTCCTAAAAATGAATATATCCAGGGATTTTCTCCTTTACCTGAGTATAAATTATAAAAGCAGTGATCTTGGAAATATAAAATTTGTTTTTATGACGTGCTTATTACACACTATTTATTATTAATTATTATTCATCATTACAGTATTTTATTACATTATGAAAACGGCAACACTCTTCCAAGATCTCACTTTCCTTTGGTAGCTTGTATCATTTTGAATAAGCCTGTTATAAGACAAGGCTCCTATGTTTCAGCAAGGAGTATCAGATGTGAAACAGCGTGAAAGTATTTAAGAAGACAACTTGAAGAGTTCCTCCTATACAAGCATTCAGGTCTTGAGCAGTCCAGATAAACAACGCACGTTACAACAAAGCTTAAACTTATTGTTTTTAAAATTATTATGAAGCACACTAGCTACCTATTTAATTTTAAAAACAGCAAAAAATATCCACTTCCCTTTCCATTTCTTATAAGGAGTCTTGAAGTTTAAATCTCCTCAGTGTGATAGATATGCTTGCATTGATCTGCTTAGCTCTTGGAAGTCCAGGGGCTCTGGGCTGCTGGCCCTATGGGGTCCCTATGGACAGCTCTGTCCGCCATTAGGGAATTTTTTCCCGAGAACCCCCTGTAACATTCACGAACCCCAGTTTGGGAACCACTGAAAACCTTGTCTATTTCTGTGGGTGCAAGGATCTGAAAGATGCTGCTTTACAAGGTGGATTATTAAGGAAAATGAGTTTTCTTTTACATATTTTGTGTCATGTTTGTTTATAATAGTAATAAGAGGGCTTCCTACTGGGGAGAGCACTGAATTGGGACTCAGGAGACCTGGGTTCTCTGCCTTGCTGGGTGACCTTGGGCAAGTCATGTCCCTTTTTTTTGTGCCTCAGATTCTCCATCTGTACAATGGGGATAATGCTACTGACCTCCTTTTGAGATCTTCTGATGCAAAGAGCTATATGTTATTATATATGGCACCTTTTGTATCTGAGGATCTCAAAGCTTTGCATCAGCAGATATGAATTACAATTCCCGTTTTACCGCTGGGGAGAAAGTGACTCACCCAAGCACACACAGCAAGCCTGTGGCCTAAACTGGAATAAACCCCTGGCACCTAACTCTCTTCTGCAAGAAACACCTTAGGTGTCTAAGGGTATGTCTACAGTGCAATGAAACACCTACGGCTGGCCCGGGACAGCTGACTCGGGCTGCAGGGCTATAAAACTGAGACCTCGCAAAGGGGACGGGTCCCAGAGCACAGGCTCCAGCCCGAGCCCAGACATCTACATGGCGGTTTGATAGCCTGACAACCCGAGCCTGAGTCAGCTGACCCAGGCCAGCCACGGGTGTTTAATTGCAGTGTAGATATCCCCTAAGCTGCCTGAGTGCAGGCAGCGGGTTCCTGTTCTTGGATCACTAAGCAGAGCTAGGTGCCCTAACTCTGAGAGGGGAGAGGCTCAGCAAACACCCCTCTCCTCAGCATCTCCCATTGGCTAGCTGAGGCAGCTCCCTGCCTAGCTGCTGGCTTTTGCAGATTACATTCTGAGGCACCTGTCTCTTCCCATTCATTGTCTAGGTGCCTAACTCAGTTTGGTGGATTGCAGTACTGCTCCAATGATTTTTCTAGGTATCTAAAAGTGAGGGGCTGTGACGTTCAGAGTTGCTCTGCTTAATTCCCTTTGTGCATCCCACCCTGTTCCCATGTCAGTTGCAGAAACATTGCATGTTCAGTATTGCTAACCCAAGCGTTCAAAAAACATGAGATTTAGAAAAAACCACCATTGTCTTCTTTGTAAAAGCCTTCTGGTGTTTGAGGCTTTAGAATACATCTGGGTGCATTCTTTGCAGCCATGAGTCCTAGAAACTAGGGCCTTTAAAAAAAAAGCTGAAATTCTCCTATAATCCCAAGACTCCAGGAGCTGGGGTTTTAAGAAAAGCAAATATCACAAAACTCATAATACAATTGTGAGAGTCAGAAACACTGCATGCTAACAGTCCCTCGAGTGGAGCAGGCATCTTTTTGTTGGCATTATCATATGTTTAGTTGAATGATTTGAACCCAACCGTATTTGCTGGCGGAGAGGGTTAGGAGCTAGTTAAGAGAGGGGACTCAGAAGGTGGAGTCCAGTCCTTGAAAGGCTAATTAGTCTAAACGACTCTTTAGCCAAAATGACAGGGTCTGAGCGATTGCTGGGGAGACAGGCTGCTAATGAGAGTTTTCAGTTCATGTCCATTTGCTTACAAGCTGACAGAAATCTTATTTCCAGACAAGCAGGTTCTTGCTGCTTTCCCACCAGTGCAAATAGCCATTCCTATTTAGTAAGCTCTTAAAGACACAAGAATGTACCTCCCTGGAGGGGTTTAGTACTGGAAAATGGGGCCTTTCATCATTAGGTTATTGTTGCTGGTTCAAATCTAACATGGGTCAGTAGACATTAAGCACAAGTGAGCTCCCAGTTTCCACAAAGGGCTCCCCCAGAAATTTTCCTTCTTGGTAAAGTCTCCTCACCCCATCCTCAAAATCAGTTCTTCCACCATCCAGTGTCCCTTAAACCTCTTGCTTCTCCCTCCCCAGCTCCTTATTGAAGTTCTGAGAGCTGGCTCCCTTACCTGGAAGCAGCACTGGCAGGCAGGTAGCTCCTTGGCATGGGCTGGCAGGTGGGTTGTCCAGTGGCAGTGGGGTAGTTGGTTGGGAAGAAAGCGGGTCCACACTGTTGGTGGGTTGGGTGGCCATTTGAAGACTAAGTTCCATTCTTGAGGTGAATGGCTCTGCCCCAGGCTGCTGGAGAGATTCTGTGGTGGCTTGTGCCTCTGGAAGATGGGGGACTTACTCCACAAACTGGTGGGAGGCAGGAAGGACTCTAGGCTCCCTCTCTGTACCAGCACTTCAGACTCAGAGAATCATGAGGGTCTGAAAACATGGGGCCTAGGATGCAGGGACATGATCCTGAACTCGGTTATCCAAGTGCTAAGGAACCCAGTTAGGGGGAAATGTAAAGATTATTGCTAATAGAGATCTTGGGCGTGATTACCTACTGTGCTACTTTAGGGTGACCCCAGTAGAATTCCCCTCCATCTGGAATGTGGGAGTCATGGGATACTGAGTATAGGATCTGGACATCTATATTTTAAAGAGACAATAAACAGAGCTAATTCTTTAGCAAGGATGAGAATAAAGGAAGGTCAGATTATTATTTTTCTTTGTACACTTCTGTACTTAATCTCCTACCCTTTCCAGAGACTAGTCTGAAGACATAATCTTTTCTTAAATTTGTCTTAATTAATAATCCAACACATCTGGTAGAATTACTGGTGGTTTAGTTGAAGGGGGAGGATTAGGGTATATTTTAAACTACACACTGTGCTTCGTGTTTATAATGCTAAAAGGATTAATGCAGCAGACGTGCTGTATAAAGGCCCAGAGCCATCAGATTGCTACTTAGTTTAATATACAGTAGCACTAATTAACTCTTTGGGGACTATTATATATATAAGTGCGTCTCGACATGCACAAGCACACACACATAAACACAAAACTCACGGGCCTGACCCTCCCTCACTTTGCAAGTCTTGTGCAGTCATTTATGCCAGTCACTTACAAGTGACTGCAAAAGCGGGTATGAAATGCTGCCAGGCTGATCCAGTAGCATTTTTTCTACACTTGGCACTGGTGCAAATGACTACACAGGATGCAGGGCTCCTGTGAACCAGCTCCAAGTATATAACAGATACATGCACACACACATATAAAATGGGCTGGACTATGGTTTAGGAGACCTGAGTTTTAGTCCTGCCACTGACTTGATGCGTGACTTTAGACAAGTTGCTTTCCCTGCTCTCTTCCTCTAGGTCCCCTTCCACCCTTTGTCTGCCTTGTGTATTTAGACTGTAAACTCTTTGGGAGTGATCCTTAGAAGGCAACTTTTAAGGCTGTCTTCTGCAGTGCCTACGCCATGGGAATCATTCCCTGGCCCAGTAGAGAGCTTTTTACATTGGTTGGAATCTTACCCTGTGCCTGAGTGAACAATATAATTGAACAGAAATTGTATATACAAAATAGTAGGACAGAGTAAATATTTGAGTTTTCCTTCTTTCTGGTGCAAACAGTCTGCATGCCGACTGCCGTTTGTCTTACATTTATTTGTGGTCTGAAATTATTTGCCAAATACTTTTTGCAAATGGGCCCTGATTTCTCAGTGGAGTCAATGGAACTTAAACATGTGCTTTGCTGAATCTGGAGAAAATGGGATTTTTTTTTTGCTGGCTTCACAAATAAAGCAAATTAAAAAAAATAGCTCTTCCTATCTGCTGTTCCAAATGTCAAAGGTACATTCCACCAGTGAGAACATGGCTTGGTAAAATATTTGCAGCGGAGAAACTGGTGAAAAAACTTCTATCTAGAAATGTGAAAGCAGAATGCCTGACATTCTGCAAAAGTGTTTTCATGTCTAACATGGGTCAACTAAAAACATGTTGGGGAAAAAATGGAGGTTTTGATCTAATTTTCTGTCTCGGTTTTTGCCTTTTGTCACTCCAGAAATTCCATTTCTGACTGATGTTGTGTGAGTGACTTACAAGATTCCAACAGGACTGGATCTGCAGTCCCACTAATGTCATTAACGCCTGTTAAGCGAGTGTGTAATCTGAGCAGCATTAATAGGAAAATCTAATAATGTTTCTATTGGAATTTTCTTCCCATTAAGTTGCCAGCAGAGAGCTTTAGCGTAGGTTTTCCGCAGACAGCACTGTTTAATGGAAACGTTACACAAATTAGTATTAGGCCTTTGGTGAAGTGGGATCTTTAATTTAATTTGATTTTATTGCCAGGACGCAGGGTGACTGCTACTCTGGCCTCACCAGAACGTAGCCAGTCGGAATTAGGTTTTGCTGTGATCACCAAAGTAATGACTCTTCCAAAGCTCCAGCCTGTGGCGAACAATGCAGCATAGTTATTATTTCAGCAGTAAATGTCATTAATAAAGTCCTTATGGAGCAATAGCATGGCAGGATGGCCTCATAAAAAGCCCTAATCCTGTGGCTTTTTTTTTTTTTTGAGGAGGAGGGTCATAAAAAAGCAAAAGGGAAAACTTGTGCTTTTATTTTTGTTTTGCTTACAGTGTGATGCTAGCGGAGGTGCAGATGTTTGCGGAAAGCTCCGTTTGTTCAATATGCAACAGTGGCTGCCCTGCTTCTCTTTCTCTGAAGCAATCTTACCTATGGAGTTGTTAGGTGCCTTAGAAGTCTGATGAGAGAGAAGGGTATGTAGACAAACGGATCAGAGCCACTGACATGACATCCAAGTCCAGATAAAAGACCATGGAAAGGCCAAAGTTCAGTGGGAACTCCACCTCCTTGAGTTTCCACTGTACCGTCTGATTGTAAGTGTGGAGATTGGCCTCTCTGAATAGTGAAAAGGGGTGTGCATGGCTCTGGTGCCCTGGCAGTGTCCTGAGATTCATGGAGAAAGCTCCCAGAGCTCATGTAGTGGCCTATTTACACAAAGGTGTGCTCAAAAGTATTCTGCCAGCTTTCTATCTAAGGTCGTGACATGCCTCCCGTTTCCAAAGTATGCAAATTTCTCTGAGTTGTTAAAGCATTTACCCTCCCAGCATCACTGGAGGTAGGGCAGTGCTATTAGACCTGTCTGAAAGATGTGGGAACTCAGTGACTTGCCTAAGAGTCCTCAGCCCAGAAAAGGCTTTCGGAGAGTAGGGAACTGAACCCGCGTCTCATGAGTCCCCCGCTAGCACCACTGGACCATTCTTTCTCTCACGATTGTATGAGTCTCCTGGGATCTGTAGCCATGTCTGGGCCCACCCTTCTTCCCTCACTTCTCGAGAGAGAGGACTGGCAGGGTGGAGTGAGTTGGTAGAAGGTAAAGCGAACAAGCGCAGTATTATCCTCTAGGGAAATCCCGGCTGATTTGCTAGGAGAGGATGCCATGGAGAGCAACTCTCCCCCAGCTCAGCCTCTTGCAGCAAATCATGGGGCTGCAAATGCATAGACTGTGTGTGTGGCAGGGGTACCAGGGGGGGATGGGAATGCAGCTGCGTGCATGCATCCTTCTTCCTTGCAACACAATTGTATCTAAAAAAGAAGAGTTTCCACTCCTTTAATCCCACCAGTTGCAAAACGTGGAAGGGACAAACAAGGCACTAGGGATACATCTACACTGTGTTTTAACACCTGTATCAGCGAGTCTGCGCCTGGGTCTACACAGACTTGGGCTCATCCTGTGGCACTGAAAACGGCAGTGTAGACATTTGGCCTTGGGCTCTGAAGCCTAGGGAGGGGGATGGGCTCCCGAGCCAGAGTTCCAGCTTGAGCCTGAACGTCAACATAGCTGGTTTTAGTGCCGTAGCGTGAGCCGGAGTCTGTACCCCTGAGCTCTGCCCTGGGTTTGAAAACGCAGTCTAGGCACCTCCTAAGTCTGCCTGGAAACAAGAGGGGAACCTAGTTAGTGAATTCACTCAGAGACACCTGCAAATGAGGCCAGGGCCGGCTCTAGGATTTTTGCCGCCCCAGGCAAAAAACATTTTGGCCGCCCCCCCCCTTTTTTTCGTGTCCCCCTGCCCCCGGCCCCGCCCCAACTCCCCCCCTTCTGAACCCCTTTCCCAAATCCCCAGCCCTGCCTCCTCCCCCAGGCATGCCGCATTCCCCCCGCCATTGCTTCCTGCGGGCCCCCTGCGACCTCCCGCCCCAGCTCACCTCCGCTCCGTCTGCTCCCCGGGGCATGCCGCCACTCCGCTTCTCCCCCTTCCCTCTCAGGCAAGGGAGGGCAGAGAAGCGGAGCAGTGCCACGTTCAGGGGAGCAGGCGGAGAGGGGGTGAGCTAGGGTGGGGGGGGCAGGAAGTAATGGGGGGGTAGAGGAACCACTCCCTGCTCCAGCTCACCTCCCCCGCCTCCCCCGAGCGCCCCGCCACTCAGCTTCTCCTCCCTCCCAGCCTTGCTACGGGAAACAGCTGTTTCGCGCGTGGCAAGCCTGGGAGGGAGGGGGGAGAAGCGGAGCAGAGGCGGCGCGCTCAGGGAAGTAGGTGGAGCGGAGGTGAGCTGGGGCAGTGAGCTGGGCGGCGGGAGCACTTTTTCCCCATACCCCGGAGTCGGTGCCTCTGATGGCCGGCACCAGAATGCCGCCCCTAGAAATGTGCCGCCCCAAGCACCTGCTTGTTTTGCTGGTGCCTGGAGCTGGCCCTGAATGAGGCAAAATATCACCTGTTCATATATAGAGGGGAAAGACCAGCACTTCTCTCTAGCTGTGCTGCTGTTTTAATTTCACCCAGGAGGAAGCTGTTAGGCCAGGGGGTTCTCAAACTTCTCACTATGTGGACAAAAGTATTTCCTTCACCAGGAAACAGTAATTCTTCTTTCTAGTAAACTGATCAGGCTGATGGGGGTCATTTTTCCAGGCTCCAATCCTGCACTGGGGTCCCACCACGTGACTGGGACTCTGCAACTTCTATAGCATCATATTTGTGCCCGGTGCTTCCCAGGCCCCCACAAAGTCAAGGTCCTTCCTGGGAGGAGCTTACAATAGATATCAGGTCAGCCATACAACAAGAATCGCAACTGATGTGTCCTTCCCTCTGTCGCTTAGTTGTGGTTCCCTTAGAGCACACACTCATGTGTGACCAGCTAAATAAACAACACAGTCCTATTCATATCAGAGTTCATACTGAGCTGGGACAACCTGAGTTGATTTTTGACGTATAAAATGCATTAATTAGAGCTTCACGTGAGCCACTGGCCCAGAAAGACATCCCTAGATGCTAAAGCTGCCGAGATTCCTAGGAGAGTCGTTCCTCCTTGGAAAGGCTGTTAATCAGGGTAGAGAACTTCCTCTGAGCACCGACTCTCTCCTGAAAGATGATGTGTGAAGGAAAAGCAGGCAGGGTTGTGTGTCCGGCTCAGCCCACGAGTGGCTGCACATGTCTCAGCTCAACGAGCATTGTGCGCTGTGGGTCCAGGTGGGAATGATGCCAGGGCATGTGTGTACAGCTTGTTTGTTTCAGCTGCTCCTGTAGAGCCAGTTAAAGGTGGCCAGGCGAGAACTGCTGAGATCACCATTCTGTTTAGCAGCAGGGGCTCTTAGCGGAATGTTGCTTCACTCATCAAAGATGGGATAGTGAGCGCTCTACCCTCCTGAGCCCCTGGGGCCCCCCAAAAGAAAAAGATCTAATCAGTGGGTTTTAAGGTTAAAATAATAACCCCAATTTCTTATATAGTTCTTTTCATCAGTAGATCTCCAAGTGAGTATCATGACTTCCATTTTATAGTGGGGGAAACTGAGGCACGGGGTGGGACATGACTTGTCCAAGGACACACGGAAGGCCAGTGGCAGCTCTATCAAGGTCTCCTGAGTGTCAGTCCTATGCTGTGTCCACTAGGCCAAAACAAGGTATTTATTAACACAGGGAAATGCATTGGATATGGGTGTGGTATCAAAACCTAGATAGACAGCAAGGAAGTGCCACAGATATCCTGAAATGTATTACCTAGCATGGTGTACTGCCTATGATAATTAATATTTTGAATGTATTTTTTAGCATTTTTTTATCCATGGATCTACAAGCACTTTTAAAAGGTAGGTCTCTATCACCCTTATTTTATAGACCGGGACACTGAGGTTCACAGGTGAAATGACTTACCCAAGGTCTTGCACTGAATCAGTTGCAGAGCTGGGGGCAGAACCCAAGTTCTACTGATTCCTAGCCCAGTACCCTATCTACGGCTGACACCATATTAGCATGAAATGGAATTGAGGAGACAGTAATATTTTGCTTGGGTCAGGGAGTGACTGTGTTTCCTGTCAGTCACACAGAAGCTCCTTTTCCAGCAAGAGGCCCACATGCCCTCCCTCAGTACTAGTTAATGCAATGATGTATGTGACTGCTGAAAGCTGTACCAGAGAAAGAACATGCAGGGAGATCTGACAGTAATGGTAGCTGAATAAAATTCTTCCATTTTCTCGATGCAGTAATTGATGTTAACAGTTTAATGACTGCACTGAGTTAGTCCCAAAGCTCTCAGCGCTATCCACAGGGAGACGATTTGATGAGAAACTGGATTCTTGATGAACCTTCTGCAGATAGGTGCACGAAAACAAACGGCCATTCCTTACAAGGGTCTTGTGGCTCTGATGTCACCACCTGCCATCCCCCTGAAATTCCCTGAGCCTGAAAACCCATTAATTCTAGAAACACCACATGAAGAAAGCCCTATAAAGTCACTTAGTCCCTGTTGCCAGTGCACAAGTACGGCCTGTTGGATGCTCTCTGGTGCTGATCCCAGTCTGGATTTGTGCTGTTTCTTTGCAGACACCACCTAGATTGAGCAGACTGCCAGGGAATCCTGAGTTCTAATTCCACTTCTTGACACTAACTTGCTCTGTGGCCTTGAGTATATCACTTCACTTCTCTGTGCCAATTGCTCCTGTCACTCAGCCCAGTACAACCCGACTGATTTAAACCTGATCTGGTATACATACCAGAGCCAATTCGCATCCCATCGAAAACACCTGTATCTAGCAAAGGAACACAGTGAAAAGGTCAGGCATCCACCATCTCACAAGGCCAAAGATGCCCTCATAGATCCAAGTACACCCACAAGATGTTCTATGATCTATTTAAAGAGCTTGAGGTCATTAAATACTACGTACAAATTCATCCATCCTAATTTTGAACACACTCAAACATAATTGGGACTGAAAAAAAGGATCAGGGAGGTGTTAAAACTGTAATGTAATAAAACTTAATGTATATAGGGCAACCACTTGTGTCTGCGTACGTGCACATCTCCCTAAAATACAGAGATGTCTTCCAAACCCGATCTCCACCAGGGTCACCGAATCCTAGTAAATATGAAAATAAGAATGTTAGAGCTAAGTGAGAGAATTAATACAACACTTCTGCCCACGATTCAAATCCAGCCCAAAGCATGTTAGGTATTTGAGAATGTTTGGCCAATCCCATTTAATCCTTTCTAAGCTCCTCTTCACTTATAGGTATTGATTCAGGATCTGAAGCCAAAGCATCCCAGGAAAGGCTATTGCAGTTGTATTTCGGCCCATGAAGATAACATCTCCGAGAAGGCTTGCCCCTCTGAGACTTCCTGGCTAGTTTAGCAGATAAAAGACATTTCAATAAGGTTTTGAGTCCTAACCCAAAGCCCAGTGGAGTCTATCAACCTCGCATACTGATACAGCAGCCATCACCATGGTATCTGAGCACCTCACAATCTTTAATGTATTTATCTTCACACACCCCTGTGAGGTAGGATTGTGCTATTATCCCTATTTTACAGATAGGACAATGAGGCAGAGAGAGACTAATTGTAAGAACTTGCCACCAGGGGGGCAGCTGATGCTTTTGTATCACTATTGGAAGCTTAGGCTGGGTTTCTGCCGGAGGACCCTGTGAAGCTAGGCTTTGCAGGAATTATTGTCCAGCAGGACCCGAGTAATAACCCCCCACAGCCCACTGATTGGCTCATGGTGGTATAAAACCCAGGAAGCCATCATGGAGGGCTGTCTGAGCAACAATACAAGCTGCCTGCTTGCTTCTGCTCTGGACCTTGCTTTGCTGTGTAGACCTTGGACTCTGGTTTCTGAGCCTGGTTTGTCATAGATTCTATTTGCCTGCCTCCTGCAAGGTGGTGCCTGACCCTGACTTCCTGATATCCGGACCCAGTTTGATCCTATCCCCGCTACTTGTCTCCTGACCACAACATAGTAGCTAACCGGTGAATGCAGGTTGCCTGCGGCCAAGCCCTGACACTAATTATGTCAAAGTGAGGAGTTGAACCTGGATCTCCTAACCACCAGATCATCTTTCCTTTCAAGACTCTTATTAACTTCAATGAGCTTTGGATCAAGGCTGTGTGTTTCTCTGGCTTATCTCTGTTTCCCCAATCATTACTTGGAATACTTGCATTTTTTCCCAAAGAGTTGAATCTAGTCACTTTTTCCTCAAGGCATCGGAGGGAAAGGAAAGGTACTTATCTCATGTCTTATTCATGGCAGCCACTATCTCTTGTTAATTTACTTACTTTAAAATTCTGTAAATAATGTATTTTTGTGTGTCAGGCAGCATCCCTGGTCCTATTAAATGCTAATTTTCAAGCTGTATCACAGGCTAACATCTTTCTTAAGCCTCTAGGTAGACAAAGGGTCATTCCCGTTCTTAATTTATTTTTAATGATTCTATATATAAATGCAATAAAGCCTGCTTGAATGGCAGATTTCAGCCAACCCAGTTCTCCATGTGGTTACATTTTATGGAAGTCCACTGTGATTATGTTACTGGTACAATATATTTCACTTCTGATCTAGTGCCCTTAGTTACTAACGATGACTGAACCTGCTTTAAGGTACAGGAATAACTGCCTTGAATTTTTGCTCCAAATGCAAACCAAATATATATGAGAGAGAGTTTCCAAAAAGTTCAAGTAACATTTAAAAAAATTAATTTTAGTCTTGCCTGTTGCTGGTTGTGGAGTGACAGGAAGTGACAGAAGTCTCATACAAACATTCCACATTCATGAGGGTTTTTAATCTAGTTTTGCAGACTCAGAGGATTTGGGTAGTTCCCATATTTGGGGCATTGATCCAGTTTCCAGAATCCTGAAATTCTGAAGCCCATTCCCAGTGGAATCTCCCAAAGCACTAAGAAAGTCAGCACTGGAAGCTAAAGAGAACGAAATGATGCTGTGGGTTAGAGGTAGCAGGCAAGGAGAATTCTAGTGAGGTGGAGCACCAGGGCAAGTGACCCTTGAAATCTGGAGAAGTTTTAGGAAGAGAAGACTGGAGGAGTGGAGTGAATGTGCATGGAGGTAAGGTAAGGTGCAGGCAGATGTTCAGGCAGAGAAACTTTGCATACTTTTCCTACCGTTTCTAGCACTGTTTGCGTGCCAGTGGTAGTGACAACACTAGCAGCCCATGTGTTGATGGACCACCAGCATCTGACAGCATTTGAAACACTGTGTTCTCTAACCCTGCTCAGAGCAGGTTGAATCAACATCCTGCTCGAAATGTCAGTGGAAGCCAGAGGTATGTCCACACTGTGGCTCCCAACCTTGTTACTACTGGTGTCGTTAGATGGAGGCTAGTGTAAGCCCTGTGCCTGCAGGCTTAGAGAGAAGGGAACTCACTATTGTCACCTGCTTGAGAACTCCAGATGGACAAGGGCTTCAATGGCAAGGGAATGCCCTGCTGACCTCTGCTGGAGAGCAAAGGGAATTGATTGAGCGGCCCAAGCCTAGACTCATTTGCATTTCAGTTTTATGTGATGGTTTGTGACATTTTGGTTACAATACAGTTAAATTTTGCATCTGGGGGCAATAAAATGCAGGTTTTTATGTTAGGAAATGAAGGGGCAAGGGATCTATAGAAAATGTGCCTGGGGTCACCCTGACTGTTGTTAGGAATAGTTGGATAAGGGAGCCTAGCCAGATCTGACAGAAGAAGGTTGTTTGTTTGTTTTGGAGTGGTTGTCTGGAGGCGAGGACCCTATTAAGGTTCATACCTAGGTAATGCTGATTTGGATGAACTGAGATGAGACTGTTGCAAAACTGTGGAGAATGCTGAGCAGCTGCACCATGGTGGCTCTTTTAAGATAAGGAATAGTTCAGGGCAGTGGGGGGTGCAGATCTAGGCAGAAAAAGCTGCGTGTCTAAGGTGCTCTGGTGTGGGTCTTTTTACCAAGCAACTGAAGCTGAAATCATGCCAGCTGGGTCAGATAATACAGACTCTGGAGTTGCCTAGGCAGCACTGTCCTGCTAGAATCCTTGGACTTCTCCAGCCCAGGTCAGCTAATGGTGGGTGGGGAGCAGGGAAGTGGCCAGACCACATCAGCCACTGAGAATTGCCAGGAGATTTGAGGTTGGGCCTACTGGTAAGACACCTGGGGGAAGCTATCTTCATTCTGTTTTCCCCCTTCCCCCACCATAAAGTTCTGTATTTTAACTGCTAGAGTCAGTGCTTGCAAGTGGGGAAATATTGCCCATCCATGGAACCCAGGATGGCATATATAGTTTACCAGGTTTCTGGATGGGGGCTCAAGCTGATGTTAAGTCTTTAGAAGGAACCCTTAGAAAGTTGAACCCAGCCCTTTCTGCTGCTGACAACACCTGGCTGAATAGTGATGCTATTAACACTGGGAAACATTTCTCAATCCTATTTGTATTGCGGTGGTGTTAGAGATCCAAATCAGGCTCCATTGTGCCAGGCGCTGTACACACATTTCTTTAGCGCAGCCAAGGCCTGAGCTTGGTGATTGCTATTCCTGATTTGAGTAGCAAACTAATTTAGGTGAAACAATTTCCATGGAATCAGAAACCAACCTAGTGATGAGCTATGGAGATTTGCTTTTGCAAACAAACCCTGTGTTCCTGCAGTTGGTTGAAAGGGAATATGTAGGTCATTTCCCTTCTGCTCCTGCTGAGCTCTGCATTATGGAATGTGATGCTTCTACCCAATATCCAGAAATGTTTTGCTTATAGGCCAGTGCACTTTCTCTGCTGGATGGAAATCTGTGGTTCATTTAATTTTGACACACCCCATCAGTGCACACTTATCTCCATTACAGTCCTGTGGGAAAACTCATGTACCTGATACTGCCACTGAACAATTGATTCTGTCCAATGAATTTGTTTTACAGACTGTTTCTTCTCTTGAATGTCACAAACCTCAGGCAATAGCACCAGCCTTCTCATTGGGCTTCAGTTTAGATGGGCTGGTGGTGAGCATATGCAGTGACTTAGTTTCAAACTTAATTTAATAAAGAAGCCAAAACTATGCTTAACAAACTGGTGATGCACTGTTGACAACAAGACTGATCAAAAGATGCTGGCAGTAGCATGGACTTCATTTGAATTTTGCGGTCAGCATGACAAGCAAGCCAGGATATTGAGTTTATCTTCTCATTGCAAACACATGGTGAATATTTTGTAGTGCTTGGAGTTTCCTGAGGGATAGCAGATTTTCCATTAAGTAAATCTCATATGATATGTACATTATCTATATTAATTGCGTCAGCAGTTAATTAAGTGAAAGGTACATGGCTTCACAGGGGATTTCAACCAGTGGTATAGCTACACCAGTACAAGCTGTTAGTGTAGACCAGCAAAGGCACAATTTTCACTTGTAATGGCATCCCTTGATGGATTATCTGTGGAGATTGAACCTGGGACCTTTGCATCTTAAAGTATATGCCGTTACTGCTTGAGCTAAATGAACAGATCCCTTAGGTTAGAGCAGGGGTGGGCAAACTATGGCCTGTGGGCCGGATCCAGCCCCTCAGGGTTTTGGATATGGCCCATGGGATTGCCACCCCCATGGCACCACGGGCCCTGGGCTGCTCCCAGAAGCGCCGGCACCACTTCCCTGGGGGTGGGGAGGCACAGGACTCCACGCACTGCCCTTGCCTGTGGGTACCTCCCCCGAAGCTCCCATTGGCTGGGAACGAGGAACTGCAGCCAATGGGAGCTTCGGGGGAGGTACCCACAGGCAAGGGCAGCGCGTGGAGCCCTCTGCATCCCCACCCCCAGGGGCTGCAGGGACGTGGTGCCGGCCACTTCCAGGAGTGGCACAGGGCCGGGGCCCACACCTTGAACCTCTCCTGCACTCTGCACCCCAGCTCCCTACCCTGAGCCCCCTGCTGCACCTCCTGCACTCCGCACCCCTACCTGCACCACTGCCCTGAGCCCCCTCCCGAACTGTGCATCCCCTCAGAACTGCACTGCGCCCATATTGACTACGGCTGGTTGAATAATGGATTTTTTTTTTTTTTGAGTTCCTGACAATTCTGAAAAATTGAAGAAAAAGTTGTTTGGGGCCAAACTGAAAACAATTTTTTTTTTAAATTTTGGCAAATCCAAAGGATTTTTTTTTAATTTTTCAAGTCTCACAAAATGTTTTGCTTCAGTTTTGACCATTTTTAATGTTTTTGATTAAAAAAAAAAAAATTAAAGGAAATTTTGAAATGAAGTCACTTCAGACTGAAAAATCAAAATGTTTTGTGTTGAAACTGTAAAAACAAAGCATTCTGGTTTTCTTTTTCTGAACTCTTTAGTCTGACTGAGAGAATTTGGTGAAAATGACATGAATTCGCAAAGCATTTATGTTGGTGAATCTGCATTTTTTCACTGACTGGAGGCGGGGGAGGATTTTGGTTCAAAAATTTCATGCAGCTCTGGTGTGGCTTGAAACTGGTGTAAACTGCATTGGTGCAAATCTTGGTTTATAGCAGCTATAATAGGAGTTTTCACTGATGCAGTTACATTATCACTCATTTATGACTGTAACTGGGGCAATTCCCCAGGGTAGACAAGGCCATAATTTTGAAAGCATATCCTCTTCCTCCAGCAACCCTCTTAGCCCTAATATTAACTCCCAGAAGGTCCCATCTGAAAAACAGTGAGTATAATTTTGCACTTGTATTCTGAGCCATTTTGTCCCCCTAAACCTGAGCTTATGGAGTTTTTTGCCTTGGAGCTTGTGAAAGTTTCACATTTTATTTAAAAATATGTTTTGGAGAAAAATATGTTTTGGTCAAAGCAAACTTTGTGAAATTTCCAAATGCTGAGGTTTTGTCTGGAAAATAGGATCACTGAGTGAAAGTGGAGGCACTGTTGTAGATGGATTGGCATAGTGACTGCAGGTGGCGCATGGCAACCTTCTGAACTAGGTCACCCTAAGTATTGTGTCCAGTTTTGGGCCCCACACTACAGGAAGGATGTGGACAAATTGGAGAGAGTTCAGCGGAGGGCAACGAAAATGATTAGGGGGCTGGGGTACATGACTTTTATGAGGAGAGGCTGAGGGAACTGGGCTTATTTAGTCTGCAGAAGAGAAGAGTGAGGGGGGATTTGATAGCAACCTTCGACTATCCTCTTTGGAAACCCCCTTCAGGTAGAGCTAGACTGTTCTCAGTGGTGGCAGATGGCAGAACAAGGAGCAATGGTCTCAAGTTGCAGCGGGGAAGGTCTAGGTTGGATATTAGGAAAAACTATTTCACTAGGAGGGTGGTGAAGCACTGGAATGGATTACCTCGGGAGGTGGTGGAATCTCCATCCTTAGAGGTTTTTAAGGCCCGACTTGACAAAGCCCTGGCTGGAATGATTTAGTTGGGGTTGGTCCTCCTTTGAGCAGGGGGTTGGACTAGATGACCTCCTGAGGTCTCTTCCAACCCATATCTTGTATGATTCTAACTGGAAACCATCGAAAGCCAGAGAGGTTTCCCACTTGTGCTGTTGACTAATGGTGGTGGACACTTTAGAAGTAAGCATCTGCAGGACAACACGGCACAGTTGTTCCTTCTAACATTTGCCCCATGAACACTGTTTCCATAAACACAAAGCTACATATATTTCCCCATTTTGAAGTTCTAGGCCCCAGTCCTGCAAAGATTTACATGTGTGCTTAACTTTAAGCAGGCGAGTAAGCACACTGAACTGAATGGAACTGAAGTCGAGCCGTGGGTCAGTCTTTGCAGGATTGAGTCCGTAGACAGCAATGCTCAGATTTTATTTTGGAAGCTAGCAAACCGTGTACTTATATGGTGTTAAATTGCTCAAAAATTCTTTGCATGTGGACTGTAGCTCAAAGGAATATACTTAGCATATTAAAGATTTCATTCTTGCAAGGAAAAAAATCCTATTTGCAAGTTTTTCCCTCCTCTTAAACAACAAATTGGTATGTTAACAAATGCAAGCACTGAGAATTTGAATAACTGTAAATATCAAACTTCAGAATGGGTTTTTTCTCTAGCGGCTTACATTTAAGGTGGAACTGATCTAAGCAGTCTTAATATTTTCCAACATGAAGGAATGGTGTGGTGTTGACAGAGCAACATTTTGTCAAATGACATTTGCAAAGTATACTGTAAATGAATACAGCAGCAGGTAATTCCAGCCTCCAGATGAAAGCTCAAAGCAGCCTCTTCTGAATCTCTGCATTGGGCTAGTTGCCCAGCTGGAGGAAATTAGCATAGCTCCATTTGAGTAAAGGATGAGGATCTGGCCCAACTGTTCTGTAGAAAGGCCAAGTTGAGAGGATGTGCATGGACTTTGGTGGCAACTAAGAATCAAATTATTCCACAAGTCATTCTGTGGTAACTTTTTACGGTCAGTAAGGACACCGTGATTTGATCCATTGGTAATCACCAAGATATGTATCTCTAACTATGCTCTGCTAATATTGCCATCTTTGTTCACCCATTTTGTCAGCTTCTTGCACAATCATCTTGATGCATTAATCCACAGAGCCTCCTTTGCATGATATTACCTCCATGGACTTATCTGCAAGGGCCTTAAGCTGTGCACATTTAAGTCCTTCTCAAAGTCCCCTATTTTGCAGTGCTGCTTACAGTGAATCAAGCTGACTTGTATATAAATTGCCAGTTGCTGTTCCCTTTAGAGTCATAGAATCATAGAATAGAGTCATAGAATATCAGGGTTGGAAGGGACCTCAGGAGGTCATCTAGACTAACCCCCTGTTCAAAGCAGGATGAATCCCCAACTAAATCATCCCAGCCAGGGCTTTGTCAAGCCTGACCTTAAAAACCTCCAAGGAAGGAGATTCCACCACCTTCCTAGGTAACCATTCCAGTGCTTCACCACCCTCCTAGTGAAAAAGTTTTTCCTAATAGCCAACCTAAACCTCCCCCACTGCAACTTGAGACCATTACTCCTTGTTCTGTCATCTGGTACCACTAAGGCTACATCTACACTACGGGGGGGGGGGGTGTCGATTTAAGATACGCAAATTCAGCTACGCGAATAGTGTAGCTGAATTCGACGTATCGCAGCCGACTTACCCCGCTGTGAGGACGGCAGCAAAATCGACCTCTGCGGCTTCCCGTCGACGGCGCTTACTCCGACCTCCGCTGGTGGAGTAAGAGCGTCGATTCGGGGATTGATTGTCGCGTCCCAGCGGGACACGATCAATCGATTCCCCGAGAGGTCGATTTCTACCCGCCGATTCAGGCGGGTAGTGTAGACCCAGCCTGAGAACAGTCTAGTTCTATCCTCTTTGGAACCCCCTTTCAGGTAGTTGAAAGCAGCTATCAAATCCCCCCTTGTTTTTCTCTTCTGCAGACTAAACAATCCCAGTTCCCTCAGCCTCTCCTCATAAGTCATGTGTTCCAGACCCCTAATCATTTTTGTCGCCCTCTGCTGGACCCTTTCCAATTTTTCCACATCCTTCTTGTAGTGTGGGGCCCAAACTGGACACAGTACTCCAGGTGAGGCCTCACCAATGTCAAATAGAAGGGAATGAGCACGTCCCTCAATCTGCTGGCAATGCTCCTACTTATACAGCCCAAAATGCTGTTAGCCTTCTGGGCAACAAGGGCACACTGTTGACTCATATCCAGCTTCTTGTCCACTGTAACCCCTAGGTCATTTTCTGCAGAGCTGCTGCCTAGCCATTCAGTCCCTAGTCTGTAACAGTGCATGGGATTCTTCCATCCTAAGTGCAGGACTATGCACTTGTCCTTGTTGAACCTCATCAGATTTCTTTTGGCCCAATCCTCTAATTTGTCTAGGTCCCTCTGTATCCTATCCCTACCCTCCAGTGTATCTACCACTCCTCCCAGTTTAGTGTCATCTGCAAACTTGCTGAGGGTGCAGTCCACACCATCCTCTAGATCATTAATGAAGATATTGAACAAAACTGGCTCCAGGACCGACCCTTGGGGCACTCTGCTTGATACCGGCTGCCAACTAGACATGGAGCCATTGATCACTACCCGTTGAGCCTGACGATCTAGCCAGCTTTCTATCCACCTTATAGTCCATTCATCCAGCCCATACTTCTTTAACTTGCCAGCAAGAATACTGTGGGAGACCGTATCAAAAGCTTTGCTAAAGTCAAGGAATAACACGTCCACTGCTTTCCCCTCATCCACAGAGCCAGTTATCCCGTCATAGAAGGCAATTAGGTTAGTCAGGCATGACTTGCCCTTGGTGAATCCATGCTGACTGTTCCTGATCACTTTCCTCTCCTCTAAGTGCTTCAGAATTGATTCCTTGAGGACCTGCTCCATGATTTTTCCAGGGACTGAGGTGAGGCTGGCTGGCCTGTAGTTCCCCAGATCCTCCTCCTTCCCTTTTTTAAAGATGGGCACTACATTAGCCTTTTTCCAGTCATCCGGGACCTCCCCCAATCTCAATGAATCTTCAAAGATATTGGCCAATGGCTCTGCAATCACATCCGCCAACTCCTTTAGCACCCTCGGATGCAGCTCATCTGGCCCCATGGACTTGTGCTCGTCCAGCTTTTCTAAATAGTCCTGAACCCACTTCTTTCTCCACAGAGGGCTGGTCACCTCCTCTCCATACTGTGCTGCCCAGTGCAGCAGTCTGGGAGCTGACCTTGTTCCTGAAGACAGAGGCAAAAAAAGCATTGAATACATTAGCTTTTTCCACATCCTCTGTCACTAGGTTGCCTCCCTTTCCCCAAACCTGTCTAATTGTCTTTCCTTAGAGTGTGTCTGGCACATAGTGATTGCCACCATCAATAAAATAATAGTAGGAACAAATAGATGCATCTTCCTTTATAAGGAACCCACATCATTCACTGATGTCACAATCTGGCATTTGTGACATCACAATTAATTATCATGGAAATGATTTTGAAGCAATGTGCAATTACTAATCAAATAGGAAAAAGGGAGCCAATTATTGCATAAAAGTAAGTTTCTCTTTAGATGGGAAGGTGGGAAAAGAAATAAAGAAAATTACACAACAGGTCCGAGGAGTTTTTTAATGTGTAGCATGTAATATTTGCCTGTGCATGAAAGTGGCTGTCTGAGGTGAGATGAATTCCCTTTGCAAGTTAAAGGATATTCAAGGAAACATACTCTAAACAGACATGTGCTTCCACATACAATAGCAAGAAATTGCCCCTTTCAATTCTCTACCATTATAAACCTGTGTAGCAGGATATAACGGTATTTTTTTATTCCTTTCAGGACTAGTCTAGGATGCTTGTGGATCTTAGAAGACTGTTTTATATGGTAACAAGAAATGTAAGCAGAGTTTAGATCTGCCATCTGATCATCTCCATTGCACTTGCTGAATCTTATTATGCATCCAAGACTTAATTTACTTTAGTGAAATTGTTATTTTTATTCCTAACCAGCTGGCTGCTGCCGAACTAAAGACAGCTCTCCATATCGTGACCTTAAAGATCACACACCATTACTTGTGTCCTGTTTAAATTGCAGAAGAATGTTGTGGTTGCATAATAAGATGTTGATTGTCAGGCTAATCAAGGCAAGGAAGTTGTTGGGGAAGCTCATCTGACTGCATTGCCATCTTTCGCCAGACTATTCAAAAATGCCTTGCTTGATGATTCCTAGTTTAGTTGCTGTATTTCCTGGACTTTTGCAAACTTCCTGGAGATAAATGAAGTTTAGGCAGGAGAATTATTGTTCAAAAGATGCAATCCTGAAGGGGTGTGTGTGTGTGGGGGGGGGGGGGGGAGACATTCATTTTATGCTCTGATAGTGGCAGTGAAGACTTCTGGTAAGTTTCAGACCATGGACCATTGTCCTTTTATGTTTATGGCCTTAACAGTTAGTTCCCATTGATGATGTGGGATGGGAGATGAAATCCTAAAAAATTGGTGTAGCAATATGGGGAAGCTTTTTCCCTGTATCACTAGATGTCTGTGCTGAGCCTCCACACTTTTCAAACCTACCCCATTCTTTTAATGCCAGAGTTGAATGTGCACAAGGGTCCACTTCAGAGCCAAGTACAGCACAGCTCTGGTCATCTAGCTCAACTTTCCTTCCAGATAGGCGGTGGAAGTTCCATTGCATGGAATCAGGTGGACCACGTCCGCTAAAGCTGATTGGAAAAAAAATTCAAATGTCCAAACTTCAGTGAAACTTTTTTTTATCAGCCTGGCTAACACATTTTCAAAAATCCAAAAGTCTCCCGGAAAAATTGCTAAAACTTTTGAAAACTGTTCTGAATATTTTTTGACCTGATAATTTGTATCACATAGTCCCTTGCAGTAGGGTTTTGCAGCAGGTTTTACTATGTTACCGCTCCCTGGTAGCTCTGTGCTATTGTGTAAACTGCAGTAATTGCATAGAGCACCGATTAAGCTGTAGAATGTAGAGCCATCCATAGAAGTCTTCTGTGGAATGACAACAGCTCTGGCAGAGAGAGGCTGAAGGTGCCTTGCTACTTTCTTCTTTCGGATAGGAGAAGTTCTGCTGGGAAAGATGATTAGGGATTTCTCCTTCCCACCCCTCGCAGTTTCCCTTGAATCCTAAACTGGCTGCAGCAGATTCCGTCAGAATCAGAATATATCTAATCCCTATAATCTGTATGACAATATACTGCCCATAGTCCTATAATATTGCTTCATCATACCATCTCTGACACATCAATCCCATAATACTCTGCCTCTTAATACACCACCTTCCTGTGCTACATTGCTGCTTGCTGTGCTACCCAGGTGCAGAGCAGTATAATCTGCCTCCCGTTACATTCTCCCTCCTGTAGTTTATGGCTTGCACTGTTCTGGCAAGGAACAAAAAGATGTGACCCTGCTAAGGGTGAACAGAGAAGTTACTAAATAACTACGTTCCCCCTTCTCCAAAAAGGCTGTAAATTGTGCTGAAATAGCAAATAGCATGTGAATTCATGCTATGCCAGATGAGAAGAAGCTGTAGCCCACCTAATGATTTTTAATTGGCCTCAAACCAGAGGAAAAAACTTTACTCCACAAAACAATCTTGCTTTTTCTTACCACTTCACAGCATGCTAATTCATCTGCTTTTTTAACACTCAGGTCTAGGGTAGGCATTAGCAGAATCCATTTGGCAAGGGTAGGTAGGTGAGGCATGGAGGGACTGGGCAAGGAAAGACCATCTCTTGTGCTCACCTTCCTTCACCCTTAGGCACATTGGCAAAGTATCGAGCTAATGTTTCTTGTTGGTATTACAGTAGCACCTATCGTTAGGTATTTATATGGCCCTCATCGTCATAGCATCTGTGGTATGGTAACTGGTAATGTATTCATCCTCCCTACACCTCTGTCAGCTGGAGGTTTTACAGGTGAGAAAATGGGGCACAGAGAGACTAAGAGCGGCCAAACTGGGTCAGACCAATGGTCCGTCTCGCCCAGTATCCTGCCTTCTGACATTGGTCAGTGCCAGGGGCTTCAAAGGGAATGAACAGAACTGGGCAATTATCTAAAGCTGTGTCTATGCTGCAAAAGCTGTGCATAGGCTCGCCTACCTGATCTAGCTTGAATTCAGCCAGAGTGGGCCGCAACAGCAGCAGACAAGCCAGCAAGCCAAGTACGTACCCAGAGTCTGTGATGGCTTTCACTACCCATAGTGAAGCTCACACTACACTATCTTTGCTCCTCATGTTACCTACACTAGCTTGAATCCAGCTGGCGCGCTAGCTTATGCACAGCTTTTGCTGTGTATACACAGCCTATCCTAAGTGACGTATCTAGTTCATGCTGGAATAAGGAACTGAACCTGGGTCTCTTAAATCCCAGTTAGCCCCTTAGCCACTAGATCATTCTGCCTTCCTTATAGCAGCAACAGAGACCGGGGCCTCGTGTTAGGTGCTGTACAATAGTAAGTGACAATATGCCTTGAAGAGCTTTATTAACTAAATGGACAAGGCAAGTAACAATACTACTGCTTCTAAAATATAGAGGATTTCATAATACATATGACACACAAGCTAGGCACTAACTGAACAAATAAACCTTTCTAACTCCAATGCTTTTGCTGAAGCTTAGTTTCATTATCCAGCATTTCAGAGGACTGCAGAATAACATGCACTAAAATAAAGAGACTTAATTTTTTTTACTTTGGAAAATAACCACCCCTGCCCTCAAAAGATCGACTGTAACTGCTCTGAAAGGGGGTTGTTCTGTGCTATTTCTCTTTCCTTTTTAATTTTTTTCCATGCTGTGACATCACTCTGAGTGTGTGACATGACATTATCCCAAAATATGGAAGAAGTGATTCTGAGGCAAAATTTATTAAAGAAAAAAACTTGGAAAAAAATATTTTCCATGGAAAGTTTGCCTCTGCTTCACCCCAGAGCAGTCAATGTTGTTTCCCCATAATTCCAGTTTTATGGGAAGGGTTTTCTGAAGTGCTACCCTGAGGTCACTGATCACATGTTACTTCTCAAAGATTAATCATATGTGTGATATTTTTTTCCAGCCAGTAAGATTCTGCTGCTACTTTTTTTTCACATTTCTGAATAATCCTAATTATGCTTGTTAAAATTTATTCTGTTTAAATCATAAGGCCATGATACTGCCAACAACTAGATACAGGTTTAACTTTATTCACAGAAGTAGTCTCCATTGAAGTCAGTGAAACTACAGTCTGTGTTTAGAGTTAAGCACACGCTCAAGTGTTTGCAGGGTCAGGGTCTAAATCATCATACGTGTCACATTTTGGAGAAAGTGAGGAAGCTTTAAGTGAAATTTTGAATATTAGATTTACCCTAGAGATGGAGGGATGAGGTTCATAAAATAAGAATCAAATCAAACCTTTTCATCAAACTCAAAGAGAATCCTAGACTTGTGTGTGTTTCTCCTGAACAAAGTGAAGTTTACTGCTTATTTCTAAGATCTTGGTTGTTTTCCCTGCTGCCTCTAGGCTATAATTTATTTTTATTTCTACTATTCTACAAACCCATCCAAAGAGCCCTGGATGCTCTCGTCAACCTTTTTTTTTTAAAATACCCATATACATTTGCAGACCCATCAATTATCCCAAGATCATATAACCCAGCAGCAGCATAGATAGAAGAAAATGTAATATAGACCCGCCCCTCAACATCCCCCTAAAACGCTGTTACCATCCCCACCCACTTCCTTGTGGGCAAGGGCGAAAAATGGGCTTTCAAATGCAATTTGAATGTTGTTAAAGTCTGACTTTTACCGAACCTGTGTGGGTGGGTGGGTGGGGGGAGTGGAATCAGTTGTAAAGACACAGGCCCCTAAAAATAATGTCCTGTTAGCACTCCCTTCTCATTTATAACAATAGGACTCCAGCTCAGGTAGCTGTTGTCCACAATTGTGGCAATATCTCCCAGAATGAGAGGTGGTTTCTTGGATAGATAGGTCCCCCTCTTTTTAAGGGCTTGTAGGTCAAAACCAACATCTTATAAATCAACACAGGCCAGTAGGCTGCCAGTGCAGATCACAGCATCAGCTTGATATGCTTATGATAAGAAACACCACTTAGCAAGCACACTACCAAATTCTGTATTGGTTGTAGGTTACAGCTGGATTTAAGATGTAGCCCCATGTAGAATGATCTGGGTCTGCTCAGAACCCGTGTTGAACTGCTAGTATAGCAGAAGAAATGCTGTTTTACATGATATTGCTGGCATAGTCTAACTGACATGTAGTTAGACCAAACTCTCTCTTATAACACCACTTCTGATGTAAGGCATCTATCACCAGAGCTGTGTTCATTACAAGTCTCGTTCCAACCAGGCTCAGCATGTTGCAACCAAGGTGTGGGATATTATAACGGAAAGAGATTACAATGGACTTGAAGCATTGCAAACCAGTGTGCAATAGCTTAAGCTGCAAGAAACATTTGACCTGAACCTTGAATGTACATGAAATCTGCCTTGGTCTGAGATTGATTCCAGTAGTGGCTTGTCCCCAATTTATGTTCAGTCCATGAACATTTTATTGACGCGGAGTACAGTTTTTTGGCTGTATCTGGCTATCTAAGAAGAGTCCATGGTTGCTGTTTCTAGTTTAAACTTCCAGCCATTGGATCTTGTGATGCCTTTTTCTGCTAGACTGAAGAGCCCTGTCACGATGGCAAATGAGACTAAATGAAAGTGGCCTTGTCCTAGTCCTAATGGCAGCTGAATTCTAATGCTGGTTATTATCACAACTGCAACTCGACCATTCGCTATGGAGATCCCTAATGAGCCAGGAACCCTGGAATTTTTCCAACGCGTCGCCCTTGTTGGCTGCCCTCCCATTTGGTCATGCTGAATGACTAGGTAAATAGGCCTTTCATGAAATCTAACACCCGCCCTACCTAATCCCCCCTGCCTTCAAACTGTGGGGCTAATCAGTTGTTTTGACATAACTGGGATCCAGATTCTATGAGGAACATGGCCAAGAAAAGTTCAAACCCAAGAGCAAGATTAATGAGAACTTCAAAGAAATTTACCACCAAATGTTACTAATTTAGTACACCCTGTGTTTGAAGCCAATGACCTAATTGGAAAGTATGTTCTTTATGCCCTGGCTCTTTAGTATTCGAGAGGTGGCGTCTAAGGATCAGAGTAGGTTATGCCATTTGGTAGGATTGGAGACGGGCCCCCCAAGCCCTGATAAAGTATCCTGCTGTTGACTGCATAAGGAGATTGCACTGGTAATGCACAATAAATAACAGATTTTGAATCAGACAAACAATTTCCTTCTGCCTTCTAATATATGAGTATAATATTACAAATCCTTTAAAGCTGGTTAGAGAAATGAAAGGTCTGATTAACGTGGCTGTCGTGTTGCCAAAAAATCAGCACATTTAAAAAAAAAAAGTACTTAGCATAAAAATGCATGTTATTATTCAGGGCCCCAGTTGGTGCTTTTGACTGCCTGGATGTTCACCAAAGTCCCTGGCATGTGTGAGAGCTGTGGGTACCATGGCTGCTGATGGTTCAGTTAGCTGGTGATGGATTGGCTCACTCCATTGCTTCATACTTATTAACAGCTCCAAACAAAAGTGTCACCCCAGTGCATTCTGGGGATCAGGTAATTTAATTGTCTAGTGCTGGGCAGAGTTTCAGAGGTGCTGATCACCTTTGATCTTGATGAGACCTGTGGCTGTTCAGTGCTTTTGATAGGATAGACAGTCTAATGCTTAGGGTGCTATCTTGGACTGAAGGGAGCTATATTCACTTTGCTGCTCTACCCCAGCCTTTCTCTTGGGCAAATCACTTAGGGGCCAGAACCGCAAAGGTATTTAGGCTCCTAATTACCACTGAAATCAGCTTAAAATGCCTTTGCAGATCTGGGCCTTAGTCCCTATCTGAACAATGGGGATAAGGGGGGTTGTGAGGATAAACCTGTTAAAGATTGTGAGGCACTTAGATTCTATGGTAATAAGTGCCTCAGATAGATAGTAACCATGAGCCTCAGTCCCAGAGGGTACGTCTACACTGCAAAGAAAAACCCACAGCTCTGAGTCTCAGAACCTGGGTTAATTGACTTGGGCTTGGGTTGTGGGGCTAAAAACAGCAGTGTAGATGTTCCCGCTTGGGCTGGAGTCTGGGCTCCAAGACCCACCTTTTCTCGCTGGGTTTCAGAGTCCGAGATCCAGCCTGACCCTGAGTGTCTCCAGTGCTATTTTTAGCCCCACAGCCTGAGCATTGCAAGCCCGAGTCCATTGACCCAGGCTGCGAGATGCGGTGCTGTGGGTTTTTCTTTGCAGTGTAGACATACTCAAAGAGACCCAGACCTAAAGTTTGGAGAGGTTCAGTTCAAGGGGTTTGGTTTGCCGTTACTAAGTATAGAGTTCAGCTGTACAATCTGGATCTTGATCAAAACTTTCTTCAATATCAGGGTGGTTCGGATGTAAGGTTTTGGTTCATGGCCATGCTTCTTAGAATTCCGGGCTCAGCTGAAAGGTTCTGTGAGCATAAGCAAATGGTGTGAGTTTGTTGAACAAAGCCTTGGTCAAGTGAGGGAAAACCTGTGAAATTCTGCAAAAAAACAAAACAAAACAAAAATCCTGGCAAGGCTCCACAGTGCAACACAATTTGCACTGAGCTGTATGGATGTGAGCATGCATGCTTATATGCTGGGGCGGGGTAATATTCATCACGTACCATCTGATGATGTTGTGCTCTCACACAAGCACAGGGAAATTCTGTCACAAGCATTGCCAGCATGGTACAACTAGTACAAGTCTCCGTTATCCAGTTAGAAGCACTTCATATTTGGATCTGTTGATGCATGAAACAGTGAACTTCCTGAAGCAGATACGAATGTAGAAACAAATTCTCTACCTTAGAAGGACATGGTGCGTTTCCCACTTCTGCGAGACAGCGAACGCCAGTCCGACAGGGTTGTCATTGCTCGATCTTGCTCTCTCCCACAAGCTGTTACATTTTTAAAATGGAGCCGGATGGTACTTAAAAGGTGAGAAATTCTTTCCTGCCTTTGAAAATATCAGAGAGGCAGAGAAATCACTTCTAATCAGATCCTTACAATCAAATGGCCTGGCCAATCGCTCTAAGCAGAGTAACAGGAAACACAGCGGTACCAATCAGAAATGGGTTTTGAAGAATAAGATTTGAGCCATGTACCTGAACGATCACAAAAGCCCACTTTCGCAGTATGCCGTACACAGTTTCTAACGGTGGGTTTTGAATACCTATGGATGTTGGATACTTACCTTGCAAACGCTATAGTTGACACTGGCCTATATTTACAGAGAGTTCATCTGGATGGTAGACCCTCGAAACAGTGTGTGCAAAATCCATAACCATTAACAGTCTCCTCATGTATACAGTCTGTGTACAGTACACCCATCATTTAAAGCAGTGACAACTAGCCGTGCCAGAGTTGTGGGTCTCTCAACATTTCTGTCCACCACTCCAATTTTCAGAGGATTTTATATTAATTTAAAAATAAATGTTAATTTCTACAGGCAATGTCAACTGGAAGTCTCAGCCCAGTAGCCAATTTTTCATTTTTCTGTGTCTTTATTAAGGCAGAATCCCCTCTCCCCCCACAACAATTTACCATTTAAAAAATAAAGGAATAGAGGGGGGAAAAAGCAGCAAAATCCTCAGCAAAAAGGCTGTTTTATAGCTGGATAGGCAATGCATAATAAAGGCCAGATCCTCAGCTGGTGTAAATCGGCAAAACTCCATTGAAGTCAAAAGAGCTGTGCTGATCCACACCAGCCGAGGATCTGGCCCCAGGTGTTTGGTTTTGTTGATCTAGCATATTATACTATTATTCACAGACTGATAGACGCATAGATTTTAGAGAAGGGATCATCATGATAATCTCGTCTGACCTCCTGCACATTCCAGGCCACAGAACTTCACTCACCCACTCCTGTAATAGACCCCTAACTTCTGGCTGAGTTACTGAAGTCCTCAAATCCTCATTTAAAGGCTCCAAATTACAGAGAATCCACCATTGACTCTAGTTCAAACCAGCAAGTGACCCATGTCCCATGATGCAGAGGAAGGTGAAACCCCCGCAGGTCTCTGCCAGTCTGACCCAGGGGAAAGCCATGAGCCAAAGCGTTTGCAGCATCTGAGCCTTAGAGGAGAAGAACACATACGTACAAGGTAAAGCTGGTTGCAGATTGTCATTTGAAATATTTTTCCCCCCTCAATTTAAAATGGACTAAACAAAACTGTTTGCAAAATAATTCAATTTTTTGTTAAAAATGGTTAGGTTTTAATTGAAAATCTAAACAGCTGCAAAGACAAAATTTTCAGTTGCCAAAAAAATGAAAACAATTAATTTTCAACAAAAACCTGAAACATTTTGAAGAAAATGCTCAATCATAATATATGTGTGTGTGTGTGTGATATAATATGTTTTATCAAAGTTTTTAATGGTGGAAAAATAATTTCTGTACCAGCTCTGTTACTGGGGCAAACGACTGGAGATTCCAGAACAGTGACTTGCTGCTAATATTTTTATCAGAAAACTCCTGCAAATATGTTCCACCTTTAGATTATGCTACATCCCATGTATTGGGGTGCATTTGTTTCACAGAGGGGTTGGGTAAAGGGCTAAGGAATCTAGATATTCGTTTTCTCATTTAAGCACAAAAAGCTTTCTCATAACAGATGCGAGCGCGACAACCATACATGGAGCTGCACTTTCTTTCATCCTTTCCTGTTTGAGGATATTGCCCCGAGCTCTTTGAGAATGCAGCACAGTGTGCAGCTTCGCCTGGAGGAAGGTGGTATGGACAACTTGAGGGAGTTCCCATGGAGAACACCTTCCAAAAATACCTGCCTTTGGTGCAGTCTGGCCCATACCGAAGGCCATTTAATTGCTGGTGATCATCAGGTCTAGTAGGAGTCTTTGGCAGCAGGAATGACTCCATCAGAAGAAGGGAAATCAACTCCACTGTCCCTTCAGTTTGAGGGCTGAATTTTCGCATTACCTCAAGAGCCTCTTACAGTAGACAAGTGTAAACTGTGGAAAGTAGAGGAGACCCACTCCTAGGAATGCCTCATCATCAATACGCATGAGCACCCAGCACACTGGGGCAAAGAGTGCACACTCAAATACCTCTCTCATAGTGGGACATGGAGCTGGTTGGAAACTTTCTGATGGACGTTTTTTCTGTCAGAAATCACCTTTTCATCAGAACCAACACTTCTCGCAGGAGTGTGTCTATGTAATGAAATTTCATTTCAGCGGGGAAGAAAGCATTCTTGATAAGGTTGAAATGTTTCATGTTGACATTTTCGGAATGGGATGTTCCAATTTTACATTCTGAATTTTTTTGTAATATATTTTAATTTCTTAAAGGAAAATTAAATAATGTCAAAATCGAAATGTCATGTTTCAATCTTATCTAAACAAAACACTTTAACTCAAAATGATTAAAACAAGAAACAAACAAAACCGACAACAGTAACAATGAATACAAATTTTAAAATTGTGGCATTTCTTGCAAAATGGAAATTCTGGTTCCCACAAAGCTCTAGTGGGACACAGAAGCATGTGTTTATATGCATGCAAATAAACGTCCACAGATTAGACCATGATTTCCCCCTCTGATGAATGTGTATAATCAACAGTACATATTAGAACATAAGAATGGCCATACTGGTTCAGACCAATGGTCCATCTAGCCCAGTATCCTGTCTTCTGACAGTGACCAATGCCAGGTGCCCCAGAGGGAATGAACAGAACAGGTAATCATCAAGAAGGAGGATCCGGGGAACTACAGGCCAGTCAGCCTCACCTCAGTCCCTGGAAAAATCATGGAGCAGGTCCTCAAGGAATCAATTATGAAACATTTAGAGGAGAGGAAAGTGATCAGGAACAGTCAGCATGGATTCACGAAGGGGAAGTCGTGCCTGACTAACCTAATTGCCTTCTATGATGAGATAACTGGCTCTGTGGATGAGGGGAAAGCAGTGGATGTGTTATTTCTTGACTTTAGCAAAGCTTTTGATACGGTCTCCCACAGTATTCTTGCCACCAAGTTAAAGAAGTATGGGCTGGATGAATGGACTGTAAGGTGGATAGAAAGCTGGCTAGAGAGGTAGTGATCAATGGCTCCATGTCTAGTTGGCAGCCGGTTTCAAGTGGAGTGCCCCAAGGGTCGGTCCTGGGGCCGGTTTTGTTTAATATCTTTATTAATGATCTGGAGGATGGTGTGGACTGCACTCTCAGCAAGTTTGCAGATGACACTAAACTAGGAGGCGTGGTAGATACACTAGAGGGTAGGGATCGGATACAGAGGGACCTAGACAAATTAGAGGATTGGGCAGAAAAAAACCTGATGAGGTTCAACAAGGACAAGTGCAGAGTCCTGCACTTAGGACGGAAGAATCCCATGCACTGCTACAGACTAGGGACCGAATGGCTAGGTAGCAGTTCTGCTGAAAAGGACCTAGGGGTCACAGTGGACGAGAAGCTGGATATGAGTCAACAGTGTGCTCTTGTTGCCAAGAAGGCTAACGGCATTTTGGGCTGTATAAGTAGGGGCATTGCCAGCAGATCGAGGAACGTGATCGTTCCCCTTTATTCGACATTGGTGAGGCCTCATCTGGAATACTGTGTCCAGTTTTGGGCCCCACACTACAAGAAGGATGTGGAAAAATTGGAAAGAGTCCAGCGGAGGGCAACAAAAATGATTAGGGGTCTGGAGCACATGACTTATGAGGAGAGGCTGAGAGAACTGGGATTGTTTAGTCTCCAGAAGAGAAGAATGAGGGGGGATTTGATAGCAGCCTTCAACTACCTGAAGGGGGGTTCCAAAGAGGATGGAGCTCGGCTGTTCTCAGTGGTGGCAGATGACAGAACAAGGAGCAATGGTCTCAAGTTGCAGTGGGGGAGGTCCAGGTTGGATATCAGGAAAAACTATTTCACTAGGAGGGTGGTGAAACACTGGAATGCGTTACCTAGGGAGGTGGTGGAGTCTCCTTCCTTGGAGGTTTTTAAGGCCCGGCTTGACAAAGCCCTGGCTGGGATGATTTAGCTGGGAATTGGTCCTGCTTTGAGCAGGGGGTTGGACTAGATGACCTCTTGAGGTCCCTTCCAACTCTGATATTCTATGATTCTATGATAAGTGATCCATCCCCTGTCGCTAATTCCCAGCTTCTGGCAAACAGAGGCTAGGGACACTTCAGAGCATGGTTTTGCATCCCTGCCCATCCTGGCTAATAGCCATTGATGGACCTATCTTCCATGAATTTACCTAGTTCTTTTTTGAACCCTGTTATAGTCTTGGTCTTCACATATTATGCAGCTCAGGCTATTGTGAATTCATAGCAGGACATGGCACGACAGTCACAGCATTCACTTTCAGATGCTGTAAGTGCATATTAAAAGTAATACACAAAACATTTCTAAAACTTAACGATGGGGCCTCATTGATGGGGCACAAGGTGAAAAGGAGGCACGGTGGTCTGAAATCATCATATTATTTTATTTGGTTGAAATAATGATTGTGATTTGACACTATAGTTATCAGGTTCTGTAGATAAGTTCAAATCTACATCCCAGCCACAAATCCCCAAGAAAGGAGCTTTATAATAGTTCTGCTCAAACCCTACCTATATGTCCAAAGACACTGTATCACAATAGGCCATGAATATATGGTGGATAAAATCAGAAAGGCATCTATTGTGTTTGTAATCCAGTGTTGTGGAAGGAGAGGGAATTATAATCCCATAAGAATTTTTAACTACCTGGGTATAATAATTTTGTGGGCCTCTTCTGAAAAATCAGAGATGTCATTGAGGCAGGTAAATGAAATCACCGCTGAAGAGACTACCTCCATAAAAGCCCCTTTCCCTTTTTAATTCTGCCTATAGTCTAGTAAGGGTTATTTTCGTGTGTTGCAATAATTCATAAAGACACAGAACAGCTATGGAACATGTAATTTCCTACAAAAGATCACCCTATATGGCTCTACTATAAATTGCATGGTCACATACAGATGCCCTCCCAACTGGAGTGCGATGCAACGCCTGAAGATTAGTGCAACTGAAAATATATATTTAATTGAGTTTGCTGAATTTGCTGCTACATTTTCCAAATGCTTTGCACGCAGAACGAATCAACATCAACATGTGCGTCCTACTTGTGCCGTGATGTAGGAAGCAAGAGCCATGAACAATACTTGCAGTAGATGGCTGGTTAATAGGAAAGCAAGCAAAATTTATTTATCTGTGTGCAAATGCAACCAGGAAGGGAATTAAAATTATGATATGTTGCCATGGTAATCGAGTCCCAGGATTTGGCTTGGAGGAATAGTGGGGCTGTAGCTGAATGCTCATGAATTCCTCAGTAGGCTTTTCAATACTCCATTTCCTTTAAATGAAATTGGAGAAAGACTTGCAGTTCATAGTGGGGATAAAAATTTTATGAAGCTAAATCTAGGCAGTGCTTTAGTGTCAGTCAGCATTAACCCGCAGCATGAACACATAAATAATTGAGATTTCAAATACCCCAGTGCTCCTGATTAGAGTACTCCCAGAACTCAAACGCTGGAGCTAGGTGGACACCCCAGTGCAGCTTGTGAGCACTTTAGGGAAGTCTGAGTGTCCTCACATGCTGCACCAAAGGTTGGTTTGAAAATGTCCTGCTATGGAGCCTTCTGCTGCCCTTTATTGATACAGAATTTAACCAACAAAAATCGAATACTGTTTTACAGACATCCCTTGACCTGCATTGGTATTGAAGGTGGGTTTAACTAGTAGCAAAGTGTTCGAGTTGCACCGCTCTTTTCTTCAGAGATTCTCCAAGCTTATCTGTCTCCCAGTGGCTTAGAACTTGGAGTGGATTTGCATAGGATGAAATCTGCATTTAACCCAAGGTACTCTTGGAAAGCCAAGGGGATGCAATAGCCATGTGCTGTTGCTGAAGCCAGAATGCATGTTAACCCTTCGGATATTGGCCATTTTTTAGGCTGTCCGCGGGAAGCTGGAGAGAGACTGAGATTTCTACCTGTGAAACCAGTTGCAGATTGATGATGAATAGAGTGAGCAGAAGGTCACAATGATCTGACAGTGAAACCTGGGGAAAACCCAGAAGCAAAATGAATAGTTTGTCAAGGGACTGCTCAGTGCACACGACACATCCTGTCCTTACAGTACTGCAGGCTAGGAATGAGCTGTTTTACTCAACTATATACAGAGTGGGGAGAAACACACTAACTGAACAGGAAGTAAGAGAGAAGGTGTAGCATGGCGTCATCCCATAATACTCTGAGTAACTCAGTTAAATCCTTGGTGACCACTCTACTACACATTGCTAGTCCTCTCTGACCAGAGAGGGATCCATTTATTTTTAAATTTTGACCAAAATTGTATTTTTCCAACAAGATTTTTCTTCCTTCCACAGTCAGAGTTTCTTCCTCTGCTGGACTGGGCTGTTGGCGAACAGGTCTCCCTGGACTTACAAATTCCTCGTCTCCTCATGCAGCCAGTTCTTGACGTTCTGTAGTACCCTACAGTAACAGTCCAAACCCCTGCTCCTTAAAAATAGTCACAGGGACAGCTGGTTGAAAAATAGTTGCATGTGTCTTGCAGAAGAACTTAAAATGTTGTTGGTGTTAAAATCACCAAAATTTAATTTTTAAAAATGAATAAAAAAAAATGGACACACACCCTCCTCAGTTTTGTTTTCTTCAATGTTTGCTTTCAACAATCTCCTCTCCATCTTTTTTTGCCTTTTCTCTTCCTATCACCTTTTTCGGGGGCAAAAAGGGGAGTATGATGGGGCATATACCCCACCCTGGAACTAAGAGCTGGAGTGCCAGAGCTTAATTAAGGTGCCTGGTTGCACCTGGAGGGTAGGCCAGGCCAACTGAAGATGAAGCCCAGCTGGGAGAGGAGCTGGGTGGTGAGTATAAAGGGAGGAAGACCAGAGGCAAAGCACTGCAGGAAGAAGAACTTGCAGCCTTTTTTGGTTGCTACACAGTGGAGGAAACGCCTGGAGAGGTGCAGATGTATGGTAAGCCGAGGGAGGGTCCTGAAGGAAGGTCAAACTAGGGAGAAGTGCAAGGAGGCAGTGAGGTGTTTGAGGAGCAAATCTTCACTGGTTGCCACAGGATCTCTGGACTGGAGCCCAGAGGGAGGACTTGGGGTCCCCTGCCAGCCACTGGGAAAGGTGGGCCAGAAACATCCTGATACAAGGAGGAGGGGGGAATCTGTGGAGCAAGGCCAGGTAGGGGCAAAGAATTATTTATTTGAGTTTAGTTTATTATTTATCCCAGGAGGGGAGAGCTGTTAAAGTGACCTGGGCAGAGGGATAAGCCACAAGAAGAGGCAGACCACTGCAGGGCTGAGGTGACCCTCAGCAAGAGGAGCTAGATAAAAGAGTGGCTACACCACACCCACTCACAAGGGGATGCTCTGGTGGTGAGTCAATGCTTCCACAGGGAAGAAAGAGGGGAAATGGGAAAACTCTTGGGGAAGGTAGGAAAAATGGGGGGGGGGGGGCAGTGAAAACCCCCAAAACTGAAAAATTGCCAGTTGGGGTTGTTTTGTGTTTAAGGAAAAACTGGGAATTTTCAGAAAAGTTTTGTTTTTGCAAACTGGCCATTTTACATCAAAAACATGTTTTGGAGGGAAAAAACCGTCCCCAGCTGTGGTCAGAGGGGAGAAATAATGCCACGGGCCGGTTGTTTTCTTGCTGTTCCCATTTAATAGCAGGTAGTGGGAAGAATGTCAACCTGGTGCCTCTAACTCAATCTTACAGCTGTCATGGAGTTGCTAACTGACCCAAGATCTTTCTGTATGAAGGCAGGGTCTCTGGGGCATTGCTGTAGCCAAGTAATGCAAGCATTCCACATGGGCCTGCTGCAGTTTGTTTCTGGTAGCAATCTGGATGCATGCGGTCCCACATAGGGTCCATGTGTCAGAAGAGGTTTGCAATCCTCGTGCCTGGCTGTGCCTAGCTGGTGAGCGTAATGAATGTGATCCACAGAGAGCAGATGTACCCTACTTACAGAGGAAAGAGGCGACTAGGTATGAGAATGCTTAAAGCAGACAAATGGAGAGGAGTCATGAAACAGGGCAGGAACATTGGACCACATCAGTCTCTATGGGGACAATACATGTGCTGCTTTGATGGGGATCCCTAGAAAAACAGGGCAATACATTAAAGATGGAATGTTCAAAGGGGCCTAAGGGAGTTAAACACCCAGCTCTCCCTGCAAATGTCCTTGAAAATCCTGGTCTAAACCCTCTACAAAAGACGCTGATGTTCTTCAGGCTGGATCAGTAATTGTTCTTTACTCCCTAGCACAGATGATGTGGAAACCTCTTCATAATCCTGAGGTCTCATGACAGACCTGAGTTCTGAAACTCTCCTGTCTTTTGTAGGGGCTGAGACATTGGCTTTATTAGTACTCTTGTGTGGGAGTCCTACTAGTAAACGTCTTGTAAATGTAAAGGTGCCTTGTGCACAAACGTATCATTTGGTCTCTTGTAAAAGACTTTTAGCTGAATTTCATCCTTGGCCAAAAGAATAAAGGTACAAGAATTGCCTGTTGCAGTGACTGTTGTTGCAGCATTAATTAGTTAAGCTTTGTGAAGTGCTTTTGCAGACGAAAAGTGCACTGCTAGGTACGTGTTAAGCAACATTAACAATGTAGTTCAGATTAAATGAAAACAATGTCGGGTTTTAGCCGTTAGAATGATTTAGGATGATGCATCCCAAGTCCTTTCAGGTGCCCACACATTAAAGATAAGTAGAGAGGGGTCTCCTCGGGACTATACCTTGCTGTTCTTGCTGGAAGGAGCCATGGAGTTCTTTCATCTTTTTATTTATTTTTTATTTTTTACATGGTACTTGCAAGACCTATCTCAGCATTTAGTCAGCCAGGAGCATTCAGGGTGGCTGTTATTTCAGGAGATTAATAGTAGCCTCAAAACTTCCAAGAACAATGATGATTTTTGTGACCTAGTTTCATTTGGGACCCTTTAACATGCAGAGACATAGTGTTAAAGTAAAACAGCTAGTACTGGAAGTGGAACTCCCCACGTGTCCTGACTTTCAATGTACTGACTCTAGAGAATCGGGATAAGCCTGGCCTGGATGCTTCAGGGGTTTCCTCTGTTTTGAGGAATGCAGAAGAGATCTGTGAAATCTCCCACAATAATGTATGTTCTGGTTCCCACACCACTCTAATTAGAACACATCTTCTGATGTAAAGCAACAGGGTTGCAGCCTAGGGATGAGTGGACCTCATAGAATCTGAGGGTTCATGAGCCATTTTGTGTATGGGGTTGTGGCGGGGAGGTAGATTGCAGTCCCTGGACCTCTTTTCATTGGGTGTTTTCTCTTCAAGGCGTGATTCAAAAACAATTTTTTTTTTTTTTTAAATTGTGTGAGCTGATGGGATGGTTCATCTGGTGGTAACTGTCAAACAGAACAGTCTGGAAGGTGGTAGGGATGTCGAGAGGAAGGGAAGTGTGTGGTGAACCATAAAAGACTGAGAGAACCTCAAAGTTCAGAAGCGTCTTCAAATTTATGGGAACTAAACTCTCTTTGCCTGCAAAACTGGGTGGAAGGCTTGTGAGAAGAGGACTTCTGGGATGCTGCTGCTTCCTGCTTTTGGATTGGCCAGAAATATCCTAGTGGAAGAATGGTCTTCCTTCCAGTTAGACCTTCCTTCCTTCCAGTTAGACCAAGCCTCTGGATAGAACCAGGAAGTGCAAAAAGAAGTCCAAAGTTCAGTTTTGGAGGCAAAACTGGGGCTCAGTTCAGATGAAAACTTTAACTGGCTTATTCAAACCTAAGGGGGAAATATTCCTTGTATTCGCAGGCAGCTTATTTAACTTTTTTTGAGCATTCCCTTTCACCTCTTGCCTGTCCGGCTGCAGTGATTCTGTGGACTCATGAGGTAAGTGATTCTGTTTGGCAGCTTACTTTGCAGATCAAGAGAAAATAAACACAAGTGTATGCTCCTGGCTCTTTCTTTCTTGGGCCGCATTTGGGCAGCTTCTACCCTATCATGTGACTTTCTTCTTGTGTATGAGGTGATTGTCTGTGAGTCAAGTCTATTTCTGGCTTCAGTTCCACTGTGTATGTGTGTGGATCTTTTTTTTTTTTTTAAGCTGACATAAAACATATTTAAAAAAACACTCCCTCCTCGTCCTCCCCTCCGTGCTACTGCGAGCCAAAATATGCTGACTATGACTCTTTCAGTGCAATGGAAATCTTTAAAGTTCTGCTGGATAATGGTGGACCAGGACTTTTATCTGAGACTTAATCTTTGTCTTCTGGAGACTAGATCTGAATGATTTCCTGATTTTTAGAACTGGTTGAAAAAAATGGAAAAGCAGTTTTGAAATTTTAATGTCATTTTCTCTTTGCAGGGTTTGTTTGTTTTTTAATTGCAAAATTGTAATGGAAACATATCAAAATGATTATCAAACTTTGACTGAAAAATAGGTTTTTGGCAAAAGAAATTTTTTGATAACCATTTTAGTATCATTTTTAGTGAAAATTGCAATTTAAAAATTGCCACCACAAACTATTTTCCATGAAAAAACTGGTGGTTTTGTGAGGGGTTTTTTAAGGATATTTTTTGGCAAACTTCAGTCTAAGTATTTTGACCAATTCTACTGATTGGCATTTTGTCTGCCAAAATCAAAATCAGGTTTCTGCAAAATCAAATCCCGCTCTCTCAAACCTGCCGTTAGTTCCATGAGAAAGTAGAGGCCGTTAATACTTTAGATGGCTGGCAAAACTTTAATTTCTAGTTCATGCTCGTGGAATCTGTTCTTTTTGCATTTAGAATAGATGGGTTAGGTCACAAAGGAAGTACTCAGTGTGAAATTAGCTCAGGCTAGTTGCCAAAAATAGATACTTTCTGTGAAATTTTATGAACAAAATGAATTTTTGGTCTCACTCAAAATTTTCATTGAATTTTTTGATAAAACAAATTGAATACAATTTTTGTTTCATTTTAGTTTTCTGCTTAATTTTTTCTTCAAGCTGTGAAGAAAATGAAGAATCTGAAAATGACAACTTTTTTTTTATTTGAATTGAAATGAAACAAATGTTTTTGATAGGAGAGAGACATTTTTCATTTCACTGACATCGAAACATTTCAAAGGAAACTTGCCTTTCAAAAGGCAAAGAATGTTTTGTTGAAAAACTTCTCTAGTGAAAAGGTTTTTGACCATCTATAATACTAATCTTGTTTCCTACTGGAAACTTACAAAGACTCCTTCAGCTGAAAAATATTGCTTTGGGCATTAAAATAATAGTTTTAAAGAATTTTTAAAGAATCAAAACAGAATGTAGGATGGTTAAGGAAACCTCCAGAGATGATGTGGCGTTTCACCTGCAGCTCTGCTTGAAGTATCATTCAGTATCTGAGCAGAGATTGCAGGTCCACAATACTTGATGTTAATGAGGCAAATCACTAGAAAATGACTGGTTTTTAATGCTAAAGACTTCCCCAGTGTTGAATCCCTTCTCTTGGGTATTTTGTTTTAATCAATGCACGAATGATCATATTAGGTTTGTTTGCTCTCCATTCATGAGTTAACATGGAATTCAGCATTAATGGATGTCTATTAATTATATAGTGTTTTTGTTAACTGAGGCAACATAAGCATGGGAGAGAGGCCAAGGGAATAATAAATTGTTGAGGTTCATGCCAGCAGTTCGTACTCTGAATTAATGTTGAATGAACTAGTTCAGATCAAACAAAAATTAACTTGATCCTTCAGCTCAAACCAAACCGGAACCAATTTTGCAGATTTTAAGTGTTCCCATTTCCCTCCTCACCCCCAACATTTTTCATTTTCATCTTTCTGTTCTTCCCAGGACTTCCAGTGGAAGGCCCCAAAGACTCTTGTTGCAGCATCTGGGGCCCAAACTGGAAGCAGGAAGCACTGGAAATCTCATGCAATAGAACATTCTTGCAAGGGTGCCAACCTGATTTTGTAGAATTTTAAGGGCCTTGCTTCCAATTTGACTCATGCAAAATTGATTTTGGGAGCAAGTTTGCTGTCACAAATGATGGTACCTGGGCATATAACTACCTGAGCTTCTTGGAGACTTTTTAACTGCTTCCTAGTTCACAGCTAGGTGTTTGGAACAGAGTAATGGGTCTATTGGCTTAGTGATTTGTGGAATTTCTGGTTTTCCAGTATAAACTAACACAAACCTGCAGAACCCAGCTTAATCAACATAAATCTAGTAGACTAGTAGAATAATTTTAATGCGGTCTGTTAGTGTCCTGATGTCAGGTAGCTAGACGGCTCTATGCTGTCCACCCCCCCCCCTCGCCCTCCATTTGCAATTATTTGCTTCTGAAAAGTTTGCTTTGCAGCTGGTGGTAAGGCACAAGCCTGAAAGTGAGGAGGAAGCTTCTCCCTGCTATCTATCAGGGAAGCTCTTTGAAGTGGATTCTAATGGATTGTTATGTTTGCACATATTGATTGTCAGTAGCAAGTCTGCACTCATTTTCTTTTGTGGAGCTGGGATCCTGACACTGACTTGCCACTACTTTGTGTAAGGCACTTTTTAAGTTTCCTTTTGTTTTGTGCGGGAGCCACTCTTCAGAATGTCCTGGGTGTAAAAGGAGACAGCAAAGGTGAATCCCGGCATTGCAGCATGCGCCATCCTGTTGCTTCAGCCCCCAGCATGTGTTTGACTTGGCTAATGTTTCTCTCTTAAGATCGATGAGTGCCCATCCTGTTTGGTTTTCTCTGAAGATAAAATAACCCCCCGCCTCACCCTCCCGGGATTAGGTTCCAGGTTGGAGCAATCCAGCTGTGAAAAAGGACAGGTGCGGGCTGCTAGGAAGAAAGGCGCCCCGACTGCTCCTGCATGCGTGTGTTGTTCTTGTGCAAGACGAACTATCTCCATGAACATTCCAATTAGTGGGGCTTTTGTTACCAGGGCTGGTTGACAGGCCACGAATGTTGGAAAGTGGGAGGGAAACCAACCCCAACGCAGGAATAAGTGAAGATATTCTTTGTGGGCTCGTGTGAAGCATGGCGGAGGTATAACAGGCCTGGAGAGGGGTGGGGAAGGGGCGACGGGGATTCCAGTGAGAAGCTTGATTAAAATGGGCAAATATTTTTGTCCCGTATAGTCAGGCTACATTCCTGATTTGGCTCAGGGAGCAGGAAGTTCCTGCAGCTTTTGTTATGTTCTTAAAATGGTAAAATATAAAACCACCAAGACTCTGAACTGGCAGAACTGCAGCTATGCCCCAAGTGCCTGCAGAGGCAACCATGAGCATGAATGTCCCATCAGTCAGTAATTCAAGCTTTCCTTAAACTGTGGTAATCACGGTGAATGGCCATGTTTAGCTAAAGCAACAGAAAAAAGGCTGCATGTGTCTTTTCTAACAGGAAGGGTGATGTTGAAGTAGCACTTCACTGCACTAGCTCATTTCAGGAATAGAGGCCTTGCTTTCAAGGGCCAGGTCCAAGAAGTTGGATAGGTCAGTTCAAGAAGTGGGTGATGGACTGCAGGGGATTGGGTAGTTGAGATAATCCTCTGAAATTCTGGGTGCTTACAATTAGCATTAGGTGTGTTCTGCTAGCACCTAAAGGACCCAACCAACCAAAGTGGGGAAACCATTGTGCTGGGGGCTGTACATGCACATAGAAACAGTTTCTGAGAGTTTAACACTTCATTTGCCTGTTTAGATTGTAATGTCCCCCCCATGCCCAGCCCCATCTGTAAAATGGGAACTGAGGCAGGAGCTGAATCCAGATCTCCCTGAGTCTCGCAGTAGTGTCTGAGGCCTACTTAATGCTAGGAAATTAGGTTGGCATAACTACGTTGCTTAGGGTTACCATATTTCAGCAAGCAAAAAAGAGGACGGGAGGAGCCCCGCCCAAGCCCCTCCCACTTCCCGCCCCCCCCAGAACCCCCAACCCTCCTGGGACCCCTGCCCCTAACTGCCCCCCAGGACTCCATCCCCTATCTAAGCCTCCCTGCCTCTTGTCCCCTGACTGCCCCAACCCTTATCCACACCCCCACCCCCAGACAGACCCCCTGGGACTCCCACGCCCCATCCAACCACTCCCCACCCCCTGACAGCCCCCCCAGAACTCCCAACCCATCTAAACCCCTCTGCTCCCTGTCCCCTGACTGCTCTGATCTCTCTCCCCACTCCTGCCCCCTGACAGCTCCCCCCCAGAACTCCCAGCCCCCCACCCCCCCGCTCCTTGTCCCCTGACTGCCCCCTCCTGGGACCCCTGCTCCTAACTGCCCTCCAGAACCCCGCCCCCTAGCTGTACCCTGACTGCCCAAAACTTTCTCCACTCCCCCCAAAAAGCCCCCCCCGAACTCCCGACCCCCCTGTTTCTTGACTGCCCCCTCCAGAACCTCCCTGCCCCTTCTCCTGCCCCCTGGCCCCCTTATCCTGCTGCTCAGAACATGGTGTTGGGCTCTGTGCGAGCCGGACACGTGGCTGCGCTCCCCAGCACAACACACAACCCAGTCCCTGGCCCTGCACAGTGCTGCCGGACCGGGACACTGGGCTTCAGGGGAGGAGGAGCTGCCGGCTCAGAATGCAGGGAGGGAGGGAGGAGGAGCTCCTCTACAGCTGCTCCAGAGTCCAGCCTGTGACTTTCCTGCAGCCCTCCCAGCCGCTCGCTCTGCTCTGCCGGGGAGGGGGGAAATCCCGGACATTTTGAGTTATTTACAAATTCCCCCTGGACGCTATTTTTAGCACAAAAAGGAGGACATGTCCGGGTAAATCCGGACGAATGGTAACCCTAACATTGCTCAGCGCTGTGAAAAATCCACACCCCCTGAATGACCCAGTTAAATTGACATAACCCTGTCGACAGCACTTGGGGGAGGGAATAATTCTCCTGTTGACTGAGCTACCACCTCTCCGGAGGTGGATTACCTGAGCGAGAAGCTCTCCCATCAGTGTAGGGAGTGTCTTCACACACTGGTGCAGCTGCATCACTGCAGCATTTCATTTATAGACACACCCTTAGCCACAAGACCATTCTTCCTACCTTATACAGAGAGGCTGGTTCATTTTATACTCCAGTAAGACAATGAAGGTTGGGTCCCCATCATTAGGGGGTTGATGCAACTGAAGTAACATACAGCTTGCTTTCTTATCTCTTTGTGAGCCAACCCAGATCCCAATGCTCTGTGTCCACAAAGAGAAAGCATATGCTCAATTCAAATGCACATGCTGGGTCTGAACCTTGAACGTCCCCTGGCTGTAGAGAGCAGGCCACTGATTCTGAAGTCAATTCCAGGTGCTGGAATCAGCTACATGGCCGTTTCCTCTTTTTTAAAAAAACCCAATTTCTTTCAAGGCAGTGGATGAACCGGGTCAGCAGCGATACCATTCTGCAACGATCCTGATTGTAAGTGGCATGAATGTTGTCCTAGGAATGCTTTTTGCGATATAACTGCTACTTTATACTTGCTATTTTCTGCACTGTTGTTTATTCCAGACTGCAGAATAGGAATCTGGTTTAATGTGTGGCAAACATTATTGCCACTGTACAGACAGACTCTTTAAAAATACCCCGTCCCCTGCTGTGCAAAGTTGCTATAACCACTCTGTGCTTGGGAGAACAAAGAGGAAGCAAACGCTGCTGTTCCTCTCTAACTCAAGCTAACTAGGCAGAGACAGTCACAAACTAAGTTTCAATGCATCTCGTGTTACATGTATGATATTTCATACAGCTATGGTTAAGAGCACAGAGATGCCACATAATGCAAGTTAACCAGTGGAACTCTCTGCCACTATATATTATTGAGCCCAAGAGCTTAGCGGGGGGAGAGGGGAAAATAGAATTAGACCCTTTATATGAGAATCTTCTGTATTTACATTAGATAGAATAAGAATTGGATATGGGATATAAAACGTCCTGCTTCAGGGCATAAGTCAACCATTACCATGGGAGTCAGAAAGAAGCTTCGCCTATGGGCAGGCTATTCCATAATGTTCCACTACGGTTTCCTGGACTTCTTTGTGAAGCAGCTGTTACTGGTTACTGTCAGGTAGGTTAGTGGACCACAGATTTGACAATTCTTAAGTCATTCTAGACACCTTCTCTCTCCCACACTGAATTTCTGCTTCCAGGACCCATCTCTGACTAGGTCTCTTTCATTTATCTCTTTCTGGGGGCTATCTGAGGAAGCACTGTCGCACCTACCCAGCCCCTTCCTTCTGTCCTTGCTCTGTGGGTGGGGCACTGAAGCCAGCCACCTCTTAGCCTGCTGTTTGCCAGTTGCTTATGTAGCCATGTGTCTCCTTCCCTTGTGTTCTAGGGATGGGCGCCTGGGGCACAACCTTCACCTCAAGCACCAGTATCCCAACCCTGGAAAATGGATGGGAGGCTTTCTTGACCAGCTGCTTCCCAACGCTTCAGGCCTCATCTTCCTACCCATAATGCGAGAAGCTGGGCTGGTTGTGGGCTGCATCCCTGCAATTGGCTTTGAGATCCTGCCTGTCTGTCAATGCTAATCTCAAAAAGCCTGGGCTTTATTTGTCGGATTCAACTAGGGCCAGATTTCCACTTGCACCATCTACTGAGCCCTACTCAAGGAGTCTCAAGTGTATTTGCAAATCCAAGCTGTTTTCTCCTCCGGCTATCTGTTTAGCTAGAGGCTTGAATGAAACTCCCAGTCACAAACACCAGCACAGCTTTCAGGGGGAAGGATGATCTTGTGGTTAAGGCCCTTGACTGGAACTCAAAAGATCTGTGTTCACTTCCCCGGTGTGCCGCTGTAAACTTCAGAAGCACAGAGGGGATTTGCCAATCTGTGACATAATGATAAAAATGTGACCTTTCCTCCATCTTTTGTCTGTCTGTCTCCTCTATCTAGACTAGGAGTACTTGTGGCACCTTAGAGAGTAACAAATTTATTAGAGCATAAGCTTTCGTGGACTACAGCCCACTTCTTCGGATGCTAACACGGCTGCTACTCTGAAATCTATCTAGACTGTAAGTGCTTTGGAGCGAGGAGTGTCTCTTACTCTGTGCTCAGCAACACAATGGGGCATCCATCTCACTTAGGGCCTCTAGATGCTAATGTGATAACAAATAATAAAAAGAGAAGTGTATGTAAGTCAGAAGAACAATATGCATTGTTTATACACTTTCTAGATCATATAAAGGCAGTACAGCTTAGTGGATAGGGCATTGCACTGGGACTCAGGAGACCTGGGCTCAGTTCTTGGCTCTGCCATTGGCTTGCTGGGTGACCATGAGCAGGTCTTGTTGCCTTTCTGTGCCTCAGTTTCCCCATCTGAAAATGGGAATGATGATTCTGATGTCCTTTGTAAAGTGTTTGAGATCTGTGGATGACAATGGTGTATAAGAGCTAGGTGTCATTATTGCTGAACATAGAGCTAAAGAGGTTTTCCCCTCTTATACAATTATTGGAATACAAAATAAAAGCAATTAGGGCTGGTTGAAAAATGGTATTTCCTAGAGGGAACAAAACAAAAAACCCAACAACTTTTAGAATAAATGAAAAGTTTTTTGTAGAAATTTTTCAACTTTTAAAAATTCTTTCATTGAAATGAAAGAAATATTCATTTTGATTTGCTTTGATTCTAACTGAAGCAAAGTATTCCTGGTTTTCTTCCTGCCCCCCTCACCCCCCAGTAGAAAGGGAGGGGGAAGGAAAAAGGGAGATGGGGGGGGGGAAGGGGAAGGAGCCAAAAATGAAAGAGAAAATTGTCATTTAAATTAGAATTGAGTTGACGTGTTTCATTTTGTTTCTGTGAAAAATTGACTTCAATGAAAATACCGAGTGATTATGAACATGTTTAATTTGAAAAAGCCATTTTCCATTTAAAAAAATTTTTTTTTTTTTAATGAACGAATTTGGATCACTTCTAAAAGCAAGAATCTATGCGTAGGTTTACACTGTGTTCTTTTGAGGGCATATAAAGTACATACATGGATAGTTCCCCCACCCACCTGCCCCCAAATGCAGGGGGCAGGCAGTGGGGAAAGGCTCTCCCTCCTGCCAGTCCTTGGTCCAGCACATGTAGCTGCACACTCTCTGCTTTTCACTGTGTCACGTAGCTACACGTACTCTAGGTACCATTGCCAGTGATGTGTAGTATAGATGTAGCCTAAGGAGGTGTCTACATTTTGAGCTGAGAGGTGACCTACCCACTCGAGCTAGTGCACTAAAAATAGTGTAGCTGCGGCGGTGCAAGCGTCAGGAGGGGCTGGTTGCCCCGAGTACATATCTAGCCTCTTGGATGGAATTGTACATAGGGTGGCTATCCTCTCCTGCTGCTTGCACGGCCATGGCTACGCTCTATTTTTAGCATGCTAGCTCCATCAGAGCTGGCGTGGGTATGTCTCCTCAAACTGGGAATTCCAGCCCAACGTGAAGTGCAGATTTACCCTAAACGTTTGTCTAGATTAGGAAAAGTGAGGAGATTTAATTGGGGCTAGCTAATGTGTTAGCTAAACTTGATCAAGGGGTAACATTTTTAAAAGCTCCTAATCCCATTTTCAAAAGAAATGTAGGGCACGTAGGCTCTCTTCAGTGCCTGTCTAGATGAACATTTAGCTTGTGGCATGCTACTGCGGGTATAGATTTACACCCCTGTGTGCCACAAACTAACTGTCCATGTGGACCCTGCTGCCATGCACTAGAAATTCTCTAGTGCCCTCTAAGCTATTCTGCTTTGCAGCTGGCAGTGGACACTGTGCACTAAGGAACTTCTAGTGCACAGCAGCAGGGTCCGCACGGGCAGTTGGTGCCAACTGTCTAATCACACAAACCCAAACACCCTTGCTCCACCCCTTTCCCGAGCCCCCCCGCTCACTCCATTCCCCCCTCCCTCTGTCACTTGCTCTCCCCCACCTTCACTCACTTTCACCAGGCTGAAGCAGGAGGCTGGGGTGCTGGAGGGGGCTCCGGGCTAAGCCTGGGGCAGGGATTGGGGTGCAGGAGCAGGTGTGGGCTCTGGGAGGGAGTTTGGGTGCAGGAGGGGGCTCAGGGCTGCAGCATGGGGTTGAGGTATGGGAGGGGGTTGGGGTACTGGCTCTGGGAGGGGGCTCAGGGCTGGGGCGGGGGGTTGGGGTGCAGGAGGGGGTGAGGGCGTGGGCTCCAACCGGGTGGCGCTTACCTTGAGCGGTTGCCAGTTGGTGGCACAGTGGGGCTAAGGCAGGCTCCCTACCTGCCCTGGCCCCATGCCATTCCCAGAAGCAGCAGGCATGTCTCTGAGGGGTGGGCAGAGAGCTCCGTGCTGCCCCTGCCTGCAGGCACACCCCCCTGCTCCTGCAGCTCCCATTGGCCACAGTTCCCAGCCAATGAAAGCTATGGAATCAGCACTTGAGGTGAGGGCAGAGCATCGAAACCCCCTACCCACCACAGGGGCCGCAGGAACATGCCAGCCACTTCCGGGAGTGGAGTGGAGCAGAGCCAGGGCAGGTAGGGAGCCTGCCTTAGCCTCCCTCTCTGCACTGTGGGACTTTTAGCCGCCTAAAATCTCCCTGTTTGGCTTCAGCAGCCTCCGAGAGATAGAGACGCCCAGCCAAATCAGGGGGGGGAGGTTGGCAACCCTAGTTGGTGCATGGCAGGCTCGTGTGCTGTCGGTTTACATCCCGGCTTGCCATGCACTAGACAAGCCTTAAATCCCATTGAACATGAATGGCATTTAGGCATTGCCTATATCTAAATACCTTTAAAAATCTGCCCCTTAGGGGCCTATCTGCATCTTTAGCTGCCTAAATACCTTTGAAAATCTGGCCTAATGTGCCTACATCTCTTTTGTAGTGTTACTTACAGTTACAAGTAGAGCTGGTCAGATCATATTTGCTGAAATATGCTGTTCCATCAAAGTCAAAATTTTTTGGTGTAGCCGGGTAGTTAGTACCCTAGCCTGGGATGGGGTGGGGGGAATCCAGGTTCAAGTCCTTGCTCTGCCTGATTTGGGGGGGGGGAACTCCTCTAATGCAGGCAGTACAGGCACTTGAACTTGGATATCCCAGGCTAATGCTTACCACCAGCACCAGGCTATAGAATGTGGGTGTTGCTCTATAAACCTGCCTGAATCGAAAAGCTCAGAAACCCACATTATGACACAACCACATAGGAAAGGTTTTGGTTTTTGTTCCAATGCAGAATGAAAACCTATTTCAAAGCCTCGAAAGCTACCACGTACCGGCATTGTCATCTTCCGAACAGCTCTGCTCCCCTGTCACGCAGGCACTCTTGGAAATGTCACCCCTTGCTCCCAGTGGAGATGCATCTCTATTTAGCTAGTCCAGCTGCAGTGTGATTTAGCTGGTTGTGTGCTTGCCTCGCCTCTCCCGAGGCCAGTTAAATCAAGGGAAAAGGTGTTACCCTGCATCTAGGCAAGGAAACAGTTCAAGGTTGGCCCAGGTGTCTTGACTGTTCCTCAACCCCGTTTCCTAATCTGACCATCTTTTATCTCCCCTCTGATGCAGCAAGCAATACAATCCACAGGAATAAAAATAGTGCATTGTTTTAAAGCTAGAAAATCCATTTTCTGGATTCTTTTAAAGAAGTGGATGTGGTTTTGAGCTTTTGAATACAATTTCCCTTAATCCAGTGGGAATTTAGTTTTAATTTGACACTATTTTTAGACACGAGGGGACGACGTCAAAGCAGAGGGATCCAAGTTGCTCTTAGTGGCGCCTTTCCTTGAGCTTTCTGCTGAAAGATCAGATAGTGTATAATTAATGTCACCGTTTGGCATAATCACAGGCAGGCAGGCATGCCAAAATGTAAAAAGTGCATTGCAAAGTCAGGATATTGGATCCCGTCAATATAAACAATCGTACTTCTGTGTTTGAAAGTTCACAGTTGGGGAGTTCAAATCAACCTCTGAAGTTAGCTCCAGATTAAACTCCTCCATTTTTAATTAGTTCCTTCATGGAGGACCTCATGTCAAGGAAAAGTAACACTAAACCCATTTAAATATACATAATAATTGTCCCACTGCTTCGGTCATTGTCATTGGGGTAAAACATTAACATCCTTTTATGGGCTTAAGCATTTGCTTGGTTTAGTTTTTTCTTCAGTCCAACAACTTTAAAGGCTAATGAGTTAAGAATTGCCCAGGGTGTTAATGGGGCTGCTAAGTTTCTTTAATGATTGGTATAGTTCCTAAAGGGAAGAAACAAAACTGAAGGAGGTTCCCTGGAGGAGGGGGATAAGGACACAAAGGGTTGAGTGGGGGACTTGGTGAAAAGGACTGTTGCTTTCACACAGTTAGGTGTTTAAAGGAAGACAAACCCTGGATCCAGCTGACTAATTTTGGCTAATTGCAACCTGCATGGGTCAAGGCCTGGAGGCCTCACTGCTGTTAGGTCAGGGCAGCATCCATCACAGTGCTCCTCTGTGAACAGTGGCCTGGCCGCAGCCTGGGACAATGGAGACACAATGGAAGGTTGAGCTGGCTTGACAAAAAACATTCTTCACAAGAGATTCTATCACACACATTTGTCCTGGCTTCCCTTTCTGACTGGGGGAGAGGCCAGTCAAGAAACTGCCTAGATGGATTGAAATCTAATAAGGCCCTATTTCTCTTCTGACTGCAGGTCCAATTCATCATTATGGAGCCCTATTTTTTTCCACTACATACTAAGATTGATTAGCGGCTGTTCAACCAACACCTGTATCCTACTGGAAACTACAGTTGAAAATTTTCAGCTGGTGCTAGTTGGTAAATAGGTTTTTTAATGCAATAGTGAGGTCGGTGGTTGCTTTGGTCAGCTAGTTCATCTGTGGAAAGCAGTAGAGACCATTTGAATGATTCTAACTGAGTCTTTTCAAATTTCCATTTCAAAATAAAATGGGGGGAGGGTATTTTTATGGGAACACTTTTACTCCTGCAAAAGATAAAATCTGCAGTTGTTTTTAATGTTGGCTTCTATCATTGCTGCCAACAGCAACACGGTGCATGTATCAGTGGAAGATTGTTTCCAATAACTGACCATCAGTGTATCATGAAATACTTGAACAAGTATAGTTAACGTTTACTTTGAGTCAAAGCACAGCTTTAATATCATCTATGCTCATTTAACTTTTCACTCCAAAAGCCGTTCATCACACTGAACACTTGTTCCGTTGGATTATTTGTTCAGCAGTACATTTTAAACAACATTGTTTAATTAATTTAAAAAAACTGATTAATTAAATGAAAAAATGAGACACTGCAAGTGTCCCCAAAATAGTTCAGATGAAAAGCTAGGACTGTCTCAGCAAAACTAGGAATTACTGTGACTTTAGAGATGCAGCCCTCATTTTTTAGATACTGCACTTGAAAATATTCAGAGATTTTTAAGGCCAGAAGTGACTATTATGAACATCCTGCTTAGCACGGGCCCTGGAATTTCACCCAGTAAACTCTGCATCAAACTTTTATTTATTTATTTTTGTTTGCACTATGGCACACCTTTTTACCAAGGTGCCCGGTTTTCAATCTTTAGAACATCCCCCAAAAGTTGAACTCCCACACTGGCAATTGGCTGGTCCTATCCAATGGAAAGTTGGAGTGGAAAAAAAAAATCACGGGGTCTCTTGAAAACTAACCACAAGACCAAAGTGGCCCTAAAATAATTTTGACGGAAGATAGAAAAACCGTTTGAGATGGATGTTGAAAGCTGTTGTTTCCCTACTCTGTGCTCAGTTTCTGCTAAGTACGTTGCCCTTTGGCATTCACTAAAACCAGCAAATCAAGGAAATGACACTGTGGCATTTATTAACCTCTAGCATGGATGTTAAACAGAAGAGATTTCACTGAGAGCGGGCCATAGCTACACTGTGGGAAATAGCTCATTACAGCTTACCCGGATGTAAACTGCAATAAAACAGGCTTATTATGAAAATAATACCAGGCGGCAATGCAGTTGCGATTACACATACCTTCGTGCATAGATTAGAGCCGTTTTATGGTTGTTAAAATGTTGCATTGTTCTGGAAAATTAGCTCTGCTTTATTCAAAGTTTCACTCCCAGCCACCTACCTTTCTTGGTGTCAAAAGTAAGTTTTCAGATGAGCAGAGAGCCCGCCTCTAGCTCTGCCTGGGGAACACAATTGCTTTGGTGCCTGATGAACCATATGTATCTGTAAGACAGTGGGGGTCTTCAACCTATGGTCCGTGGACCCTTGGGGGTCTGCAGACTAAGATTTCCAAAAGGGTCTGCACCTCCATTCGAAATGTTTTAGAAGTCTGCAAATGAAAAAAGGTTGAAAACCACAGCTGTAAGAGGGAGGACCTCTCCTTGATTTTGGCTTTGCAAAGCACCAGAGAGAGTTAGGAATTGGATGTTTTTCTGATGTGTTGTTCTCAGTTAGGATCAAAGCAACAAATTCAAACCCAGGCGGTGCCCCTCCTCACTGTTGATTGAAAATGAAGTTAATTTTACATAGCTTTAGCAGTTGAATCTGATACCCTCATGAAAATGAGGGAAGAATAGAGCCGGTTTGAGCAAGGACTGACCTACCCAAGTGTTGTGCAAGCTCTCCCCATGCACTTCAAACCTGGCTTTCACTTTCACCTCCCTGACTTTCCACTCCTGGGCTTCTCTGCAAGACAGATAACTAGTCAAGCTGACCTGTATGTGGTGTGGCTTTGGGACATGCGTGGAGAGAGAGGAATGAAAGGCCACCAAACTCATTTTCAGTTGTGACTTGAGTCAGGATTTGAGTCTCCAGTGGTCTGAGGTCAAAGGCTGGCACACTAATTCCCAGATGCCCTAATGAAAGCTCTTAGAATCCGTAGCAAGAAGTAAATCTTTTCTCTAAGCAGGGTGTGGACATGCCCCCTCCTGTGGAAGAGCTCTTGGAGAGAGGTTCTGGTTGGAGGAAAACTCACACGGACTTTCCTCTTAATTCTTCCAAAGCAAAAAGATTCCAGTAAAGCCAGTGGTTCCAGGGATCCTCCGTGGACAGCCTATGCTCTGGAACTCACCCACCCCCCTTTTTTTTAGTGTGGGGAGAAGATTCCCTAATTCATAAGGATCCTGGACCAGTATTACTTACTGCCTGGATTCCCTAGGCAGTGTTAATGCATTTGTCCTTCTGGCCCTCCCCTGCCCTACCTCCTCCATGCTGCCCCCTTGGCTACAGAAGATCTTTCTCGGGTCAACTCCAAGGGAATAATCAGCCCCATTGTAATAAAAGCAGTTACAGTAGTTCCACAGCCCATATAAGGAGAGGAGGGTTAAAATATTTGGCATTGCACATGAGGAGAAAAATTGAGAGATTTCATCTGCTCCATATTCAAGTAACTTCCATTGATTTTTTAAGGCTAGTCTCATGGTAAAATCCAACCCCCATGAGAAATCCAGATTCTAGGGGATTTCTAGAAGTGACAGGTGAGCCTCCGAAGGTCCAGAGGTTTCAATAAACACCTAGGAGACTGGATAGTTTGAATTCTTGAGTTTGCAAAATTTGGCTAGTAATAGTGTTAAAATAGCCTTTCTAATGGTACTCTTCACAAGCAGCAAGTACAGAATCACATGAAAAATAATTGGGGTGCAGGACTGAGCTGCCCAAATTTACTGGGGGGAGGAGGGTTCATTTGAAGTTCAGGTCACTTGTTCCTCTGTCGTGTCTCCCCCCACCAAAAAAAAAAAATTGATTTTCTCATCCTTGATTTCAAGCCCAGTTCTAGACCAAAGAAGTTTGACTAATCTGCAGATTTCTTATTCAACTCTTTTGAAGTTTGCTTATAAGTAGTAGATTAAATGTACCTTAGTGGGATTCAAAAGCCATTTCATACCTCCATATCCAGTCACTCAAATGGGGAAAAAAATGTACACCGAGTCGAATCAGGACACTGATGTATGTCTGCATTAGGAATGGGGGAATCATTTTTAGATGAAACTTGAACCAAACCAGAAAGTCTCCAGTTTACTGTTTCAATAAAGATCGTTATTCATATGGATACACCTTTTTACTTACTCTTTTTGAGGGAGATCAGAAGTTCCAAAATTTAATAAGAAAACCTCTTCCAGCCCAGGTTTTTTCCACACATGGCTCTACCCTGGGTACTACAGCAAAACCATCTTCATTTAAACAGCCGCTGTGGTGTATGGCGAAACATAACAGGTTTAGGTTTCCGATTTGAGTTTGGGGCAAAAGCTTTGGGGAGGGAGTGGATTCTAGTTTAATCCAAACCAAGTTCCAAACACTGCAACACATAGAGGGCAAATAGATCATTTGGGTTTTTTTCCACATAAAGAACTGAGAAATTCTGCCAGAAGGGAAAGGACAGATGTAATAATGGTGGTGTCAAGTGGTTTATACATTTGGAAACAGTTTTATATTGGATCAGACCTTTAATTTGCCAATATGTAATCATGCTGCACATTTGGAAAAATTCACTTTTGTATTACATCAGCTTTTGTAATTTTGCAATCACTGCTCTGCTTGGGGAGTTGGGGGTGTGGGTGGTGTGTAGCATTACTTTGTTCTTTAAAGCCCAACTCCTTATTTTACAGCCAGCAAACCCCAGTTTTACACGTTTTCTGGCTCTGTAAGAGAGGAAGAGAAGAACAAAATAAAACAGAGCCTTAAGGCTCAGCCTGTGTCTGAAGAGCAGCACATTTATCTCTGCTTGCTAAAAGTAGTAGTATTTCAAAAGACTTTAAGCATGAAGCGATTAATCAAACAGCAACAATAGGGTGTTGCAAAGAGTCTGGCAAAACACAACTGCGAAATGATGCTTTCTGCTCTATTGAAATGCAAATATCCAAACGTCGCCTGGCGTTATTTGTTTCTGGGACTCCTTGTTGTATGCCTATTACCTTCCTTCTATGGTCTTTGGTTAGGTAGTGTGCATTTCTGCCTGAGCAAGGGTGCAACAGAATTAAATTGAGATGGTGGAGAAGGAATGAAAGACACTGTGGCTCTATTTACAAACTATTTGCCTCCTGATCATTAGGGAATTTTTTTAATGTCTCTTTCGCTCTCTCTCCTTTTTTTTTTTTTTTTAAATCCAGGCTGCAGATACCAAAGCAATGAAATCTTTTTCAGATGTGACAGCTGTAAAGAGCGCTGAGTCAAAATGATTTCATTTTGTCGACAATATTAAAATAAAGCCCCAATGCTTCTTATCCCTTGTTACAACACACACTACATTCAATTACCTCTGTTCACACAGTCCCTGAACACCGCCTCTGCAGTCATGGGGAATGGCTCAGTGCATGATGGGAGAGATGTTACCAGTTGGGCTAGGACTGATGGCTGTGGAACATGGATTTTGTTTTCACCCTACAGCATAGGGGAGGTTCCTTGAGGAGGCTGAGATACGCTAGCATAGCTGCAGGCTTCACATGGAGCTCATTCTTTGGGCTATAAAATAGGGCAGGGGCTCTGATGACATGTGACACAAAGGTGGGTGGAGAAAGACATATTCCTCCCCCTCCCCCCCAGCTGAAACTAACTCTCAGTGCTCAGGCAGGAAACGCAAGGCCAAGGCCAAGGGTTCAAGCTCAGAGCGCTAATGGGCCAGATGAGCTGTTTGGAGGAACAGCAGAGACCATCATACAGTTGGCAAGAACAATGCTGCTGTGTTCATAACCACAAAATGGGGCTAGGACGAGGAAATATGCCTCCAAGTAAAGCCCATGTGATTTCTACTGAAAGCTCGGGGCTGGATTGTGCTCTGGACCACGTCTGTCCCAGGGTGCCAGATGCCAGCCACACAAGCTGAGCCCTACAGGGATGCTGTAGAATTTGCTGCTGATTGCATACCAGCAAAAAAATACCAACTCTCCTGGCGCGAGAGGAGACTTGGGCTTGAAAAGGGGATCTCTGAGCCACAACACCTCCTGAACTGCTCCGGGCAATGCAGGGTGCAGAGCACCCCTCACTCAGCGCTGGGCCTAGAGGCACCATCTAGCCCACAAGATGGTCAATGAATAGCCGTGAACCTAAGCAGGAGGGTTATATAGGATAGCGATGAGCTGGGGGCAGGACGTGGGGGGCCTATCGTTATGCCATGTTCTGTTTCCTCAGCAACTGACTTCTCAAAACATGACATTTGCTGCCAAATTCTGCCCTCAGATCCTTAATGACTCTTTGGACTCTTACTGGATCAGAGGATCTCCAGCCAACGTACAAACATTAATTATTATTACTATTTACTGGCCAAGAATGAGGGCTAACTCCTGACATTCCACCTCAGGTTTTAATCACTCCTGACTGAGGTTAAGCTACTTCAGGATCTCTCTCTCTCTCTCACACACATCTGTCTATCCCCATTATACGAGGCACTGGGTGTGCACATAGGTTGGGATCTGCTTGCCCAATTCCCAGGCCAGATTGAAACTCCCACTCATAGTGAGATCCAGGCCTTGTCCCCAATGAGCTTGTGAATTCATTCTGGGAGGGAGGGGAGGTATTATCTCCATGAAGGCAAGTGACATGCCCTATGTCGCACAGTAAGGGCCACCGTCAAACCTGGTGTCATTGGGTGCAACCCCTTTGAAGCCCATGGAGCTGCGCCTGATTACACTGACTCTGAATTAGCCCAAAGGTCCGATATTCCGCTTTCCACCTTTGTGCTTGAAGCATAGAACCAGCTTTTCTTTCCTATGCTTGAAATTCCAGGGCATGCATATTTGGGGGTATGGCCCATGTGGGCTTTTAGTTCTTTTTTTTAAGAGAAGGATCAAAATTGATATCATTTTGGGGATTTACTGCTACCAAGAGTGATTTGTTTTCTCAAAGGCAATACTAATCACCTTGAATGAAATCCTGACCCTACTGAAGTCCACGGCAACAGTCCGTTTGATTTTTATGGAGGCAAGATTTTAAATGTCCTCTCAATGGTAGAATTTAGGCCTCTCCTCAATAGATAAAGTTTGGATAAGCATCTAAATGTCTGAGATTTTGTAAACTTGTAACATAAGGTCCATCCATAGCTAGTGTTCAAATCCTGATCATGCTTGGTGACTCACCTGGTAGCTTTCTCCCCTTTTAAACGTCTTAAAAACATGACAGTTCAGCATGACTGGAAAACTGATTAAGCAAACCTCCAAACTGGATTGGACTGGGATTTTTTTTTAATCAGGAATGAATTGTATGAAGGAGGACTGGTAATCAGGTGATTTGGGTTGTATTCCCAGTTCTGCTACAGGTTTTCTGTATGATCTTAAAAAGCAGCAAAGAGTCCTGTGGCACCTATAGACTAACAGACGTATAGGAGCATGTGTTTTCGTGGGTGAATACCCACTTCGTCGGATGACATGCATCCGATGAAGTGGGTATTCACCCACGAAAGCTCATGCTCCTATACGTCTGTTAGTCTATAAGGTGCCACAGGACTCTTCACTGCTTTTACAGATCCAGACTAACATGGCTACCCCTTTGATACTTGTATGATCTTAGAGACATCATCTACCAACTCTGTGTGTCTGTCTCCACATGTGAAAAACTGGCATGAGAATTGGGCTGATTGATTGCTTAATATTTGCAAACCTTTTTGAAATCCTTGTGTGTAAAATGCAATGTAAGTGCAACCACAACTGTGCTGTTGGCAGAGAGCTATGCCTTTCAGGGTTGGGATAACTGGGATGTAAGAAGTTAGTACTGAGGTGTATTGGCAGAGCTCCGTGGAGGGCAGGAAATGGAACAATAAAGGAATGCCGTAGCTCAGGATTGAGGTACATTAGCAGAGCGGTGTGAGGTCCTGAATTGGAATAGCAGGAGAGGATTAATGTGCAGCGATAGGACTGTGCTGGGGGTACACGACTAGAATAGCAGGGGATGCTGCAAGTCCAGATTGAAGTCAGTATTGAAAGCTTGCATAGTACCTTGGCAGTATTTAGCCTTGTTCTTGCCACTGCTATTAATCACTCACTGCACTGAATGTACTTAGCATTAGTTTTTTAAAGAGAGTCCCAGTAAAAATTGAAATGAGGTGACTTCAACAAAGTTGAGTCTTGTCTTGCCTTGTTGGATGACAGTTTATGTCCATAGTCTCACTTTCATACAGATGTCGAGTCTTTCCAGACAGAACAGAGTGGAATAATGACAGAACATGCCCCTTTAACCTACTCTGCACGAGTGTGTAAAATAATACCCCAGACAGATACCCTGAAGGCCTTTATAATTTATTCATTCAACAATTTCTTTTGGTGTACTTAATGTTGTATTTCCCTGGCCAGGGCTGGCATGCGAAGCGTGAGAAATCCTTATGGACAGATGGCTTTGCCTTTTTGAAAACAAACTCAAGTTATCTGCTGAGTGGCTTTAATGAACTGACTTCTTCTGCAGAGTGCTTCGTGGGTTTAAGGGAATTCGCTGGCTATCTAGTTAAATGTTTAGACTCCCATTAGCTAGGAAATTAAAAAGGGCTAACTCCTGGCATTCTAACTCAGTTTTTAATCACTCCTGACTTAGGCTAAGCAACTTCAGGATCTCTCTCTCTCCCTCTCACACACATCTATCTATCTATCCCCATGCAGTTCTATGTATCTGTCTGATATTAGAGAGACATGTAACACTATATGACTAGCTGTTAATATTTCTAAGGTATGTAAATAAGAAAACACACTAATGGATTTTTTTTTCTGTTTGATTTCAATGACGGTTTTGCTTGAAGAAGGCTTTCAGAATTTGACCCAAAGAGAGTAAAATGAAAGCGACAGTGTGCAGACAAGAAAGATGAAGATATGGTTTAATGTTGGGTTTTTGCAGGTGTTTTTTTTTTTCTTGGGGTAGATACTAAATTCTTCTTTTATTTTAAACACCTTTCCTGTGTGATGTTCCATCAACTCCAGAATTCCTCTTTCATCATATTCCACCAAAGGAAACATAGTAACTTTTAACAGAGGTACCCCTAAACTTGGCTTGTGGACATTCAAATAAAAAAATTATCTCAATCCTGGAGCAAGAACTGTAAGGTAAATGTTAATCTCAGTCTGTTTTCATGTGCAAAACAAACGCTTGGAACTTCAGCCTTGCATCTGTCTCAGATGGGGCTGTTTTCTACCACTCTGTTCAGTGTAACCAGAAAGTTGACGCAGTGCATATTGGGAAATTCCTCAAACACCGTGAGACTTAACACCATTGTTTCCATCAAACCCGTGGAGTTTTTGTTGATGTTTAGAGGTATGAGATTGTAGTGCAGGAGAATGGAATGTTTCACTAATTTATTCTGGGGACCTAATCTGGGATGTTATCTCCATGGACCAAAGCGGTGTTATTTTTCTTCTAGATTAAGTGCAATGCAACACAAAAAGTCCTAATAGCGATTCTGTAACAGTCAACCCACATTATCCTGATGTTGACTTAGAATGATACACCTGAAGCAAAGTATATGTGTGTATCTGTCAGCCTCCTTGAGTCAGTGTATTCTAACTGGGCCTATAGATGTCTCAAGTAGAGTGGGCCTTTCAGTGCATTATCCAGCGGCTAATGCACTGTACTGGGAGTCAGAAGGCCTGGGTTCTATTTCTGGCTCTACCACTGACCAGCTATGTGACAGGGGGCAAGCCACTTTTGCTCTGTGTGCCTCTGTTTTCCCTCCCACTGTTTGTCTGTCTTGTCTATTTGGGCTTTAATCTATTTGGTGCAAGAACTGTCTCTTACTGTGTGTTTGTACAGTGCCTGGCACAACAGGGCCCCTATCTCAGTAGGGACCATCAAATTCAATACATGTGAGATAAGTAGAAGTCATGGGGAACCATAAACATTCATTCAAGAACAAGATCTGGACCTGTCAGTTTATAAAATAAAAATCTCAGACATGAATCACTCCTAACACCTCAGGCGATTACAGCTGAGATCAGCATCAGCATCCAACCTTCTTTTCACTGTTGAAGTTGGCACTTTCCTCAGCTTGGACAAAGAAACTAGCCCCGTAAGTTTCTTGTTCTGTTTCTCTGCAGAAGAGGGTAGCTCTTGGGTTCCCAGTGCCACACGGTGGGGAATGTGTCAGAGAGGGCTGTGTGTAGACTAGGAGCTAGGGGTGTGTACACACACTCTGGCTAGCTCTCACCAAGCGAGGGTGAATATAAATAGCAGTGTAGCTGTGGTGGCACTGGTAGGGGCAGTGGAGATATAGCTGAGATATGCTGAGTACAAACCCACTTGAAACTGGTGGGCATGTACTCGGCACTGCTTAGCCATGCCGCTGCTGCTGGTACCCATGCTGCCATGGCAACCTTGCGGTATGCGCACGCCAGCAGGGGAATCACACCCCTAGCTTACAGTGTACAGGTAGCTGAGGACTGGAGGAAAGCGTCAGGGCTGGAAGGAAGGGAGAAAGGGGTGTAGCCTAAATCAAAGGGCCGTGGCAGGCGTGGCAGAGTGAGATATAGCAATCTGTGTTGACGAGAGATGAAGGAGCAGGGTCTAACGTCTGCATTCATGTAAAGTTCCTCCAGGCTGCTGCAATTCAAGCACAGACAACACCACACACTGACCCACATTCCTAGGATCCACTGCGAACACTACCACCCTCCTCCAGCCGAGACACAGGGGCTGCATCTACGCTAGAATTTGTATTGAAAATATCCCACCATTGCTACCACTGTTGCCGCTCCCCTGGGACTAGCAGTGGTGGCGGTGCTGGGACAGACAGCCTCTGGCATTTAAACCGGTGTGGCATCTGGCCGTGCTCAGGGCAGATCAGCACAGCCAAGTGGTTACAATGCAGGTGGCCAGCTTGTCCGTGCTAGCCCTTCCACCATTGCCAGGGCTGGCTCCAGGCACCAGCACAGCAAGCAGGTGCTTGGGGTGGCCAAGGGGAAGGGGTGGCACGTCCGGCTCTTTGGCGGAATTCAGCGTCGGGTCCCTCGGGCCCTCTCGGAGGGAAGGACCTGCCGCCGAAGAAGAAAGTGGCGCGGTGGAGCTGCTGCCGAAGTGCCGCCGATCACAAGCACTTTAGAAAGGAGGTCAGTATCATCGCATGACAAAGCCCTGGCTGGGGTGATTTAGTTGGGGATTGGTCCTGCTTTGAGCAGGGGTTGGACTAGATGACCTCCTGAGGTCCCTTCCATCCCTAATATTCTATGATTCTATAAGTCTATGATCACAGCCATTTTAGAGATGGGGAAACTGAGGCAAAGAGAGGTGAAGTGACTTGCTCAAGGTTACCCAGCAGAAGTGACATTGCTAGCACAAGCCACTAGATGGGGTGCAATGTGATCACAAGTGAGCATAGGGTAATCAGCAAAACATACTCCATGCAGTGGCTCTGCTGCATTGGAACTGAAGCAGGGTGAATGAGCACTGGTTGTAATCAGACATTCGACAGGGTGATGCACATGCAGCGGATACAGCCCTGATTTTCAAAGGACCTTTGTGCCTGTAGCTCCTGTTGACTCCAATTGGAACTGATGGTGCTCAGCACATCTGAAAATCAGGCCCGTGGTCAATCCAGTCAGATATGCAGTTTCAGAGATTCACCGATTCTAAGGCCCCAAAGTGACTGTTAGATCATCTAGCCTGACCTCTCGCATAACACAAACCAGAGAATTTCACTGAGTTACCCCCATTTTGATCCCTGTACGGCACATTCCCACTGAAACACTGCTGTGAAAGGATCAGGAGGAGGATTGCTGATGGAGGAAGGAGAGAGGAGGCACAGAGTGAAGAAAAAGCAAACTGGGATCCTGCCTCTTGTATAAATCAGAACTAAACAAAAATACAGCTTAAAACCGCTTTCTGCTCTTTATGGGGATGTCTGCGGTTATTCAGTAACCCGTGTGTTCACAATGGCACTTTTGTTCCTAATAGGTGCTGAAATGTTACAACCTAATGTGTAACTGCATAGTTTACTCATGTAACAGCATCGAGGTTACTGTGTAAGTCCATATAACTACATGAAATAACTGCATCTTAATGATACCGCAGACCAAAGCACCAGGCCACCTGTTCAGGAAAGAAGAGATGCGTATGCCCACCTGAGCATGAAAGCTTTGGCTCATCTGAGCTCAGTCAGAACAAAGCCTAATTGTTTCCTGCATTTGTGAATATGAGGTGGGTTCGGGGCATAGAAAATATTCTCTACACAGTTCTGTAGCGTAGCAGAACAGCACAAAAAAGCCTGTGATCTGAAGTCATATAAAAGTAGCCCTCGTCCTATCTGCACATTAACACTAATGGGAATGGTCACTTGTAATGGAGGTGAAATAATTCTCATAAACATGTACCAGTTTGTAGGTAGCGATGGGGGTTGAAAATGATTTGGTCCACCTGGATCCAGTTTGCTTCACTGTTAAGTGAGTAGGAGATCTGAAGGTACACTGTCCTCACCTGTATCTAAAGAAACGTGGTGTGCAACCACTGTTAAGTGGGGACATAAGGGTGAACTCATTGGAACAGACCAATCGTCTAACTCCTCAGCTATGCTCCCACAATAACTGATGCTGGATTCCACTTAATGTTGTGACTCTAAACGCTATTGAATTACTGTTTCTAATTCCAGCTGGTGATCACTTTATGCCCTGAAGTAAGAGGACTGATAGCCCTTATGATTTTAGTCCTAGCTAATCAAACTGCAGATGCCACAGTTATTCATCTAAATGTGCAATTCTTTTTAGAATTATGCTACATTATTTGCTTCAGTTATATAACATGGAAGGGAGTTTCACAGGTGAAATACTTGCACTAAAAAGCATTTCCCTTGGTCCATTTCATTTGTCCTGAATTTTTATTTCACTGAGTGCTCTGGGTTTATGCAGTGGCAGGTGGACTATTGCATTTCTCAGGGATGTTGCCAGGTTCATGTCTCGGGAGGAGACCATCATTTTCATTAGCAGTGGACTCAGTTCTTCATTGGTCTTTACCAACCAGAGGGCTAGGGAGTGGGGGTGGAGAGACAGGTTGCATGGACATGATTCCCAGGTGGTGGTTCAAATATTTCTCATGGTTTTTAGACCTTCATCATATATGAAACTCTGTGGCGGATGGTGGTATTGTGGTCCATTGTCAAGTGGCTCTGGGAGAGTTTATCCTGCATGTGATTGATCTTGTTCTAAAATGGAGGGTTAGTCATGGGTGTGATGTTTGAATTATATATTCTCCATAATATATTAATGTCATCTTCTCTTGGATGCAAATGCATTGAAGTCTGAGGGACTCTGGGTGGCCCTGAGGGTCCATATATGTTGATCTATGTGCAAGGTTGGGTTCCAAAAGCTAAGACTCAAGTGATGCAGTAGCTCAGATAGTTCAGATAAGGATCCACAGCAATTTTCCCACGCTTAAGTCCCTGTCTACAAATATAAATGGTGTTTTTCTCTCAGCCATTTGTGACACTGTCATCTGACCTGCTTTATAGAGCTGTGCAAATAACTGATTTTTTTCAGTTCGCTGGCTGAACTGGAAAAGAAAATAGTTTCAGGTTGCCCCAAAATGAATTTTTTAATTTTTTTGGGAGTGGAGGAAACTGAAACGAAGCCTTTCATGTTGTTTTCAAACTTTTAAAACCTTTTTAAACAAATAAAATTGAAGTAAAATTCAAAATGAAAATTCAAATTGAAACACCCCACCCCAATGCATTTCATTTAAAAAATGTGAAAACAAAACATTATGATTTTGTCAGAGTTTTTGAAAGGATGTCTCTTTTTTTTTTTGACCCAAGCAATCTGTTCAATTCAACATAAATTCATGAAATGTTTCAGTCAACCCAAATCTGCATTTTTTCATTGAAAAAAAAATGTTTTATCTGTAAAATTTCATCCAGGCCTACTGGTTACAACACGTTTGAGTTGTGTCCACACAGCAGTTTTTCCACAAAGCGTCTGTGTGACAACCATGTTTGTATTGGTGCATTTTAGAGAAAAATCTAAGCAACTCTACCATGCAGTACATGCAGTAGCGAACAATGAGTCAGGAGGAAATGCACACAGAAAGGAACCAGCAGCACTTGGGAGCAATGCATTCTGGGAGGTCCTACTGCATAGACACTTGTGAGGAAGGAGGAATGGCTGAACGGGCACACTTTGGAGGCCATGTCCACCTGCAAAATGACAATGTTATGAACTAATACAGAAAGACAATCATTGGCCATTAGCAGGAGTGACACACAATTAGTTTTCATGGCTACTAATGGAGCATTAACCATGCAGTGGATGGACACAAAACCTGTGTAGATGCAGCCAAACCACTAGCCAATTACAAACTAGCTTCAAAGTTGCAGTATAGTTGAACTCACAGACCAGGCTGTTCTCTAACCAGGCGTCTTTATTAGCACATCTTCAACGTCAATGGAGATACGGCTCAATACAGAAGTATTACCGCAACCAGAGCTGTGCTGATCTTGGAGCAGAGTCCCAGATTTAAAAAGACAGAGGGCTGGAAATAGAGAGCTCTGGCATTTTATCCTGTTTTGTGTGGAACAAACACTTTAAAGAATAGGCTACATTTACACTGAAAGATTATAACAGTAATTTTGCGGGCTACAACAGGGGAAAGTCGCCATGAAGTCTGCAACTACAAGTGGCCAGAAATTATCTATTTATTTATTATGCTGGTAATTTCTAATAAAAAATTGTTTCATTTCTGTCAACAGAGACTTTCAGCTTTTTGTTGAAAAACAGCAAACCTGAAATGTTTGGCGGAAAACTTCCAAAAATGGAAAAAAATATTCATTATTCCATGAAAAATTGGAAATTGTATAGCAAAGGAGACCTGTTTGGTAAGAAAATTTGCATTTTGTCCAAACGCCAATTTTCCACCAAAAAATGTTCTGATGGAAGTTTTTCAACTAGCTCAATCTCCAGTTTCTGTACAAAACCAGTTTGCACAGCCTGGCTGAGTTTTGCCTGGGCAAGCAGGCATCATTTGTGAAACATGACTGATGTTTAGTGTGGCTAAAGATCTTTGGTTGGACAGTCTTGAATTAATTCAGAACAAGCCAGCTCATCTCTAAACATTCTTTGACAGGGGTAGGTGTTTACCCAAAAAGTCCAAACCACCGAGACTGGAGTAGGATGCGATATCCAATTCCTGGAGACGGAATTTTCCAGACCACATGTTAAAGGGTTTGTTTCACACAGACATTGCTGCTATTATTTACTTTTTCCATTATCTGCCTTGACTTTCTGCAAATATTATGCCGTTTGTCAAAACAGACCAGTCAAAGGGCTAACGGCCATAATTAAAACCTTGACCCTTTTTTAACCTTGCCATAAAAATGCTCATTAGCAAAAGCTGGCTCCTGTACATATGGAGAAGCCACTGTAAACAGTGAGTTCCTGATAGCCTAGTGTCAGACTGTGCAAAGCTCTCTCCATGGAAATCAGAATCAAGCTCACGTGTTTGTTACTAACACTGGTAATTTACAAACAGCTGTGTTAGAGCTTCCAAGGCCATCCGCCCTGCCAGTTCACATGATATTTACCTGGGGGAGCTTTGTAAAGAAACTGAAAAAATCGCCCATTAATGCACTGAGCTTTAAGCCTGTTTAATGTCTCCTGTCTCCAGTAGTTTTGCAATGGAGGTGGTTCACTCACTGACACCAGGGAAAATCCTCAGGGGAAATCCCCAAGGTACATCAGTGAGAAAATAGATCATTTCATCTCATGCCTGGCTTGCCACCAGATGAACATTGGGCCCTGATTTCCAGAAGTGCTGTGCTCTGCTCCGACCATTGATTTCAGTGGGAGCTTCGGGAACTCAGCACTTCTGAAAATCAGACCCCTAATGTACAGAACTGCTTCCTTTTTACTCACCACCTTTGCAGCTGCTTCACTATTGGCATCATACAGGCGTGAAATCATCACATCTCTATCTCTTTCTGTCTCTCATTATAGCTGCATTAGCACAACTATTATTTGGCTTCTATTACATTCCGGACAAAATATACAACATGAAAGAGTAAAAGAAAAGTTCATCTCCCAGAAATTTCTTTTGGCTCTTGATCCCATCAGTAACTAGAAGCCATGGCAACAAGATGTGATGAAACATATATGGTGCTTTCAGATAAAGCAACAGGTCAGAGATCTATTCAGTAGGAAGATGGAGTTGTGCTCAAACACAAAAAATACTTATATTTACATACTCACGCTTACTGTTTAAAATGCTGTTACTGTCAACATCCTTCCACTGTTCCTTCCTAATGTTTGTTACACCCAGTGTAACAGTTTGTCTTAAATGACACCCTGATCCTCAATCACTAGTATATGCACTTTACTTTACGGATCTGAGTGGTCCCATTGATGCCAACAGAAATACTCACATGCACAAACCTGAACAAGTGCATAATCAGGGCCTTAGATTGTAAGATTTTTTTTGAGGAAGGGACTGTTTTACTCTGGGTTTGTACAGCACCAGGCACAACGGGGCCACGAGTCTTACTCGATCTCTACAATGCTAAATAAATAAATAGGGTACATGAAAAATGAAGACTCACTAAAGAGTATGTGTACTTTTGAAATAGTTTTTAAACAATATTTGAATATTTTTTGTTAAAAAAGGTTTTTTGTGATGAAAAATGGCTTTTTGAATTATTTGCAATTTCTTCTTCTTCAACTTCTGCAATTTTTTAACACAACAATTGGAAACAAAAATATCGCACATCTAGTAGAAACACTGTTTTTGTCTTAACTGGAATTAAATGGAATTGAATTAAAAAATTCAGGGGGTTATTTCCCTCCTTTCTTTCCTTTCCTCTTTTGGCCATTTTTTCTTTCCTGGGCGGAAAAAGGAGGGAAAACCCCCCAAACTGAAAACGTTTAATTTCTATTCTATTAATTCCTTATCAGAACAATTTTTGTTTCAGATTGTTTCAAAATCATTTTTAGAATCATTTTTCTCAAAAACATTGAAAAATATTTCGAATGAAATGGATTTTTTGTTTTTGCAGAAAATGATTCCCATTTTACAACCTGTAAATGATCAGTTGTCGCTAATATCCTGGGACCAACATGGCTACAACAACACTGCACACAGTTGTCTTTATTTATATTTGTCCTTGATTCATTAGTGTTTGATTTGATGCATTTTAAAAGTGAACTCAGTATAGCACTGAAAAATATAGTTTGAACAGTCTTGCATTGGCCAAAGGGAGTGAACAAAATAACCTAATAGGTCTGTTCCATCTGTGATTTCAGCGATGTTTTGTGAGTCTTAGCATAGAATGATGGCATACGAAACCTGCAGGGGAATGATACATGAGTAAAATGGATGTGTACTTGTTTCACACATGATATTACATGCACTGTATGTATAGTGCTATGTTACATGATGTCACCTACTCAGAAATGATGGAGCCACTGATGGATTTTGCAGGTGCACGTAACAGATAATGCTACAAATGTCTTATACTGAAAGGACAATTAAACTAGCCGAAGCCACAAAGTTCACACACTGAGCTTATATTACATCTCAGTTGCATTCAGATCTGGGGTTTTGCTTACAATCTAAGTCTAATAATCAGCAAGGACCACATCCAAAAGTTCTTACTGAGATTTGATTCAGTCCTTAGGCAAACTTCCATTGACATCCAGGTCAATGATGTCACAAGTAGACATTCAGCTTAGCATGCTCATTGTAATCAAAGGGATTGAAGTTGTAGGTAAGGAGGTTTTCTGGTTAAGACAGAGATGCAATCTTGGTCCTTATTGTATATCTTTCCCAGGAGCCTGATCTTCCAGGCACTACACTTCTATAAGATTAAAGCTGTTCTCCACGCAAGACAGGCTGTATAGCTATAGACAGTCAACCTATTTCTAACCTTTATTTGTCAGTTTGTCATGCTGTGTCCCTGCAATCCTATTCCCAGATATACAGAGCCAATGAAAAGAGGTTCCCTTTTGCAGTTATAGGACCCTTTGATTTTTTTTTTCTTATTTCATTTCCAGGGTCTGCAACTTTGCCTTGGTTGCAGAGTGGACACATTTAGGTGATGCCTAGATATTTCCACAAAGTGAGTTTTATTTCCAGTCCCCAGCGGAGAAATGAGACTAGAGCATTTGGTCAGTTTGCCTGTGAAGTGTCCATCCTTTGTTAAGGCTCGTCTGCAGCTCTGCCCTCCAAGGCCTCTCGCTCACCACTGCAAGAGAAAGTTGGCCCCCAAGGCTTGAATTACAGTGAAACCATGGATAGAAAATACACCATGAAATTTTATGGCTCCTGTGAAGGGGCTGCCATCTGCTTTTTCTTTTTTCCCCTTTCTATTTTTTTAATAGCTATTCCACAGTCTATTAAACCATTCCTGTCTGCTCCCCCACTTTCTGCTAATGTTTGTGTCCATTTCAAAATACAACAGTGTGGGTTTCAAAGCAGCCACTTGGGAACTTGCCAGATCCTTCCCGCTTTATGGGGCTGTGCTCCTGGTTCCTTTTATAATTGAAATGTATTTGTTCACCTATGTATTTACAGATTGCTTTCAGCTTTCCCCCCAATCTCCCTTTTTCACAATGCTAAATAGGACGACCCAAAAATTGTTCTGCAAAGATGAACCTGAATAAGAACCACTGGATCTGAACAGACTGGCCTGTTCTCCTGAACTTTGGGTAGGCAGGATATCAAAATGCAGGGTCCAGTTCTCCCCCAGATGTTGGCAGGAATTTAGATTGAGATCTAAACTGCAACTTGGCAGTCCCTCTGCAAACCCAGCCGAAGTACGCAATCTGCACACCTTCAATTTTCGGACATGTTTGGACTGATATACGATATGGTTCTAAACTTCAAGACTATGTCCTGTCTCTCTCTTTCTCTTGCTGCTCTCTTGCAAACTTGCTCTATTACTGGGTGTGTGCATTTGTTCATTGCTTTTGTATGCAAAGGTAACTAGACTCCACTTGTCTCTGGGAACTGCTTTTGCAATGTCAGCTACAAGGTCTTCCCACCTGCCCCTTGTGTTGGTTTTTCTTTTAAACTTTCGGGTAGATTTCATTTCTCCCTCCCCCAAACCTTTCTTTCTGGAGGGTGGAACAAAAAACCATCCAGCAGTAACAGGTGTGACCGTTAGCAAAATAAACAGTGTTTGGAATCACTCTGTTTTCACTGTAGATTCCAAGGAATATGAGCGATCCGATCCCAGCAGAAGTCTAGACATATTTCTGACAGCTCTGTCCCTAAACTGAGCCGACCTAAAAAATTAACTTTCCAGAAGACATTTTGATCAGCAGCGCATTGTAATCTATAGGTGCTCAAACTTCACAGCGATGAGCACCACAGTATAAATGCTTAAATAGACTTTTCAAACGCTGTGAATTTGCTTCATCTCCGAGCCAGTCCCTGGTGTGTGAAGATAGATTCTAAAGAGAGAATCTTACTATCCAAACAGAACTCTCTGCAAAGTGTCTTGCTCACTGTATCCCTTTCTACTCGTAGTTCCTCTTTAAACATACTATAGATATTTTACTGTACAGATCTCATTGGTAGGGTTAGAATAACCACTAGGGGGAGATGGTGGTGACCACTAACAAAATAAGTTTGTAATTCTCATTATCTCCAAGCACAACAATAACAAGAAATATAACAATTGACATTCTTAGCCTAAGTGAAAGTGTAGAAGTAACTACCCTAGTATTGCAATGGGATGTTATCATGGTCTACTGTTTATTACGGGGAACTGGGAGATAGGACTCCTGGGTTCTATTCCTGGCTCTACCACAGACTCACTAAGGGCATAAATCACATAAGACCCATATTTTCCAAATTGCCCACTAATTTTGGATACCTCTATTGTTGGCTTCCCAACTTGAAACACCTTAAAGGGCCTAATTTTCAGATTAGCTGTTGCCCCATAATTCCAGGTGAACTAAACAGGTGGTGTCCTCTGAAAAGGCGAAGAAATATACCTTATGATATTTGGGCCATAACAGCTCTGTGCTTCATTTTTCCCATCTGTGAAAAGTGCATGGACTTACCTACCAACCTCACGGGGGTGTTGTGAGGTTTAACTTATTAATTTTTGTATTGTGCTTTGAGACCTTCAGATGAAAAGAGGTACTAGTTAAGGAAGAAGTATTGTTGATTCATATTTTTTCTTCTTACAATTTTTACATATTAATATGATGATAGCAGTGCTGTCTGTTGTGATGTCCTCATGTTTCAGACAGCACAAAGGTATTTCTGTATGCCATGTTTTCTAATTGGAATCAAAATTCTGCATTAATTTTTAGGATACCAAATCTTTGTGACACCACAGCCTTGTAAGTAGAGCTGGTCAAAAAGAGTAAGTACTTTCTGTGAAAAATTTGAAAAAAAATTAAACAAATTAAGTTTGAAATATGTTCATGCAATGTTTCTGTTAAATGATTATTTTCATTTTGTTTCTTTTCAAAGAAGAACTTTGTTTCATTTTGATTCCGCCCACCACCTTTTCCCCTTCTTTCCCCCTTTTTCAAAGGGCAAAAAAAGGGGGAAAGGGAGGATACCCCTCTGCAAAAAAAACCTTCCATTAACTGAAAATTGTTTTTTTTAAACTGGAATGTGAACGATCCATTTGAAACAAAAATGAAAAAAAAATGTAACAAACCAAAACTTTTTTTTGGCCAAGATTGTTTAATTCAAAATGCTGTTTTTCACTAGAAAAACTTGTTCATGAAACACTTTTTCTCAGCTCTACTCAATGGTCATTTTACAATTGAGAATAAATGCACAAACTCATAATATTTGCTTGTATTTGTGTTCTTCTTGATACCATTTATTACAGAAATTCTAGCTGATGGTACTTGCTATGAAAATCAGTTTGATCAGCTTGGTTAGAAAGCGCATCATGGGATTTTACTCTATCCAGTGCCATTCATACTCAAGGTATCCGGAAGTGCTTGACAATCAGGTCAGTTAGGTCTGGTGGCCTGATTTGCTTCTGCCTTGCACCTTTACACCTGTGAGTGAATGCAGCCTGAATGTAACATGGTAACGATGGTGGAAGTGAATGGAGAGTTAGGATCTGGTAGAATTTTACAACTACCTTACACAAATGTAAATGTTTCCACATTGTCCCAGGCAGGGGAGGACCATGCCCTAGGAAAACAGAGGGACTGAGTGTCATTTAGTAGCTCACATGCAAGTTTGGATGCTAGAACCATTGTAACTGGGAGAAAGAATATTGGCCAGGAATGATTCTGGAGTCATTCCCTACTATTTCAGAAAGCACTACTGGGGTTTTAACTTATAGCTAGGCAGTCACTAGGGACAGCCAGAAGCCAGAAGTACCAAAGGTACCTGCTGTTACCGGTCTCTTCCCTCTATTAACTGTTAATTTTATCAGCCCCAAAATCCCAAATGAGAAAATCTTGGCAGCGACACTGCCTAATGTGGCAACTCTTTGTGCTGTTTGACGTTTTATCTGGGGATCACACAGGACTGAAAAGGGTTTCTTTCTCCCCCAGTGTATGAATGTAACTCATTAGTTAATTAGTTAGACCTTAATGAGGGCTGCCAAGTGGTAGTAGGGGAGTAGAACCCCTGAATTCCTGCTGAATTGCAAAAAAATAAAAAAAGGTTTTTGTTTTCCTGCCACAACTGCAATTTTAAAAGCAAAAATTAATTTTTGGAAATGTTCATGTGGAACTACCTTCAAAGAGGATGGAGCTAGACTGTTTTCAGTGGTACCTGATGACAGAACAAGGAGTAATGGTCTCAAGTTGCAGTTGGGGAGGTTTAGGTTGAATATTAGGAAAAACTTTTTCACTCTGAGGGTGGTGAAGCACTGGAATGGGTTACCTAGGGAGGTGGTGGAATCTCCTTCCTTAGAGGTTTTTAAGGTCAGGCTTGACATAGTCCTGGCTGGGATGATTTAGTTGGAAATTGGTCCTGCTTTGAGCAGGGGGTTGGGCTAGATGACCTCCTGAGGTCCCTTCCAACCCTGATATTCTATGATTCTATGGAAATCGATAGCATAGTGCACAGTGTATTCATATAATCAGATCATACTGCAATGTATTGCCCTAAGGCCATATGCCTGAATACCAATGCTGTTGTTATATTGCAGAAGTAGCCAGAGGCTCCATTGTGCTGGACACTATACAAATATGTACAAAGTCCTTGCCCCAAAGAAAATACAGCTTAAGCTATGGGCCAATCTATATTATGGACACAGACCCTAGTAAGGGAAGAACATCTTGAAGTTAGAACAGTGGAAGGTGATCAGCACCCATGTGATCAACACAGCCCAAATTGTAGGGGGAGCTGGCCAAGGAGAGGGCCTGGGTAGAAAAGACGGTGGGGCATTAGTGCAGCACATGCTTGCAGGAATCTTAGTGGCAGGACTAATAAGGAGCCCTAGGTGGCTGTGAAACCTGCCCTATGCATGAGAGGGGGGACAGTGAAGATGGGAGTAAGCACTTCTGTGAAATGACCCTGTTGGCATGTCAGCAGTAACGTGTCTCATCATTTCTGTAGAGGACCTTCTGCAGTCTCGTGAAATCCTGGAGTATGGGAGTTTTTGTGGGCTCTGGATGTGATGAATACCCTCTCCAAATTCAGTTTGCTCACTTATCCCAGTTCTCTCGAAGTTTTTTGGTTTTGCCAGGCAGTGACCACCCTACCAAAAAATATCAATGTCATTCCTAAGTCAATAGTGAATGTACATATGCAAATATAATCTAGAGCCAATTTCAACTACAGCACATGCCACTGTGTGCCTAATGAAATCATAACACAAAGCATACAGGGGCCATATCCTCATATCCTTGGCACAGTTCCACTGAAGTCTACGGCATGGTCGAACCCCTATTTCACAACTAATTGGGGATTGAGGAGTTCATAAAATCCAAAAGTTCATAAAATTGAACGTCTCAAAATTACAGCAGGGATGGTGTATACGTTTCAGTATGGTGCACTGCATTGCTTTTTTTCTTGTCCTTCAAACCACTATGAAGTGACATCTTATGCACTGAAGGCATTGGAATGTGAAGGGATGTCGACCTGTTCTTCATCAACATCACTTTCGTTATGTAATTATTTTTCCGCCCCATTGAGAAAAATAGTTTATATAACCAGTTATTTGCAAGACTGGTGTTCATAAAATCGAGGTTTGACTGTTCACCAATTTACACCAGCTGAGGATTTATCTCAATAAAATCTATGGGCCTGATTCTGCAAATGGCTTCAACCAGGTTACGTCTGATTTATACTGGAAGTAGAAGAGGAAAGATATCAGAGGGGTAGCCGCATTAGTCTGGATCTGTAAAAGCACATGCATCCGATGAAGTGGGTATTCACCCACAAAAGCTCATGCTCCAATACATCTCTTAGTCTATAAGGTGCCACAGGACTCTTTGCTGCTTTTACAGAGGAAAGATGGCCTTCTGTTTAAGGCACTGGATTGGGAGTCAGTAGATTTGGGTCAAATTCATAGCTCTGCAAGAGACTCCCCTGGTTGACCTTGGGCAAGTCGCTTAAGGCTAGATTCACAAAAGTATTCATGTGCCTAAAGATGCAGACAGGCAGGTAGGGGGGTTTTCAATAGCGTTAAGCACTAACCTGCTTAGGAACTTTTGAAAATCCCATTTGATACCCATCTGATTCTTTAGGTGTCCAATTACCTTTAAAAATTTGGCCCCTCTTCCCTCTGTGCCTCAGGCCCCCATCTGCAAAATGGAGATGGAAAAAATTCTCTGCCTCCTTGGGGGTTGTGAGGGTAGACTTGTTAACCCTTCGGAAGCTACTACAGGTTGAGGTCCCTTAAAGCACCAAGATAGTTAGGAGAACCTGCCCACAACGTAGAGCAACCACTGATATCATAAAACAACCTCTTTACACAATAAAAGACTTCAGAATGAAATACCCATGGTACAAAACCATGATGAAAAATTACAAAAGGAACTGGTATAATCGCTAGGTCATTTCTTGGTGCCCCACTGAACACTGGCCCTGCCTAAGGGTCTGTTCAGCTGGCAGCTAATCAAGCATCCCCCCCCCATCCTAAATAGTCCTCATTTGTCTTTTGGCTAGTGGGAGGGCCACTGATTTCCACTTAGTTCCTCCCTTCCCATGCTCCCAGTGATGTACGTCTTTTTGGGGAAATGTAGGGGCGCTTGGCAGTGAAGTAGAAATTAGTGCAAAGAAATGACACTGCAGGGCTGTCAAATGGCCTCGAATGAGATGGTGAATATATTGATGTGAAATACCATCGTTGTTGCACAAATCCAATTCTCAGGCTGTATTCACACAGTCCCTATGGTTACTAAAACTGCCATCGAGTTAGTAAATATTAAACACATACAGAGAAAAATACAACACAAGAATTAGAGATGAATACACAACCAACTGCTGGGGTAGTTACTGACAATCTTTAGCTTTAGAATACACTGGTAATTTGTCCTCACGCTAGCCATCAGTGTGTCTGAACCCCTGAATGCCTCACATGTAGATAGGGAAAGGGGAGGCAGGACTGCACTGGTGGAGTTTACCCCTGCTTGAAACCAGGGTAAATTCAACAGTCCAAATTATGTCTGTACTTTGGGTTTGCAGTTCAGCAACTGGCTGCCAATTGCTGCAATCGGGGCAAATTTGGTCTTAATCTATTCTGATCTACACTTGTTTTAAACCAGGGTAATGCCATTGACGACTCCTGATTTGCACTGGTGTTTTAGTGAGATTAGAATCTAGACCAAAAAAATTGAATCACACAATGCGACATGGCTGCCTGGCACTCACTGGAAATTATTTTGCGAGCATTCTGAACCTTGGCTCTTTCTCCCTCTTGCAAAATATGAGCAAATCCCTTTGACGTCAATGAGAGCGTTACTCGTGTTTTGTGGTGGGACAACAGAGGGGACTGGATTCTTCTCCTCCCCAAAATAAGCTTGTTGGGTTTTGACCCACGTTTCTAGCACGAGCTCTTTCTAAGCTTGTCACAAGTGTCGCACCAACTTTGCAATCTGCACACGGTCTGCGGTGCATTGACCTGAATGCACAGCAGCCATTGCAATGAACTAGAGCCTCACTCTTGCCCTTAGTTGCAGAGTATAATCTTTTCAATTGTACAGACGCAGGAATCTTTCTCCCTCACCCACACATCTGGTTCGATTAGTGTTTCCATGGCTGGGTTGCACATTACTAGCATCTGTCAACCCTGTTTAGTCTTTAATTGCTCTTGGGGCTCCGTGTTGGAATGAAAGCCTGGCTAAATAACATGTAGCGGGGCTGCAGGAAAGAGCCAAGGAGTCCACACGCTCACATAGAAAAGGGTCAAGCCCATTCAGAGCAGGAAGGATCACCGTTACTGTGACTTTAACGAGGACTCCTTTGTACAGTAACAAGTGCCCCGTTTATATTTCTCTTTAGTCTGGATCAGTCAGCTGACCCAGCAGCACAAAGCTGGTACCCCTGAAGCACCTGGATGGACTGGTAATGCCGCAAGGCCAAGCCAAATCCCTAGTTAGGTCACTGATTTGTTTTTTAACCAAAACATCTGTCTCTTTTCATGCCGTCCTGCCTGGTTAATGTTGCATATAAAAGACACTTAAAATCTGCAGCATCACCAGGTGTTAAAAGACCAAAGGGGTTTGCATGAGAGAAGGGGGGCCTAAACCCACAAAGAGCTGCCCCATCGGAAAACTTGTGCAAAACACTGAGTTTCATTGCAAGGCCGGGATGCTCTGGAATGGACTCTTGGTTCCCAAAATTAAAGCTGGCTTCACTTCAGACAGAGAGGTAGGTGGCTCGTAGGCCAAGGGTGGGGGTAGGGTGTTGAGACTTTTGCAAGAAATACTATAACTTGAGGTTTGGAAAGGACTGGAGAATGTTATGAACAACAATCGCTTTTGTAGTTGCGCAGCTCTCTGCTTCCTGATTCTGACTGGGACCAGAAGTGAACATGTCAAAATGCTCTTAGCACAGCCTTCCATGCCGTATTTATAGCCCAGTGGGAGGCAGGAAGTAGCAGAAATCTCACCAGAAGGCTTGTGTTGGCATGGCTTGCAACCCAAGAGACTGAGTGAGATGTGGTTCAGGAGAGCATCTGAACTGAATGTCAGAATGAAGAAGAGATGCTGTTCTATCGCCATTAAGGCTGTCCCAACCCAGCCACAATGAAAGGGAGTGCCAGTATTAGAGCTGGTTGAAGAATGGGGTTTTTAGTATATTTTTTGCACATTTTTTTTCTAAATTTCTCATATTTTTTTTATTAAAAAATTTCAGCAAAATTTAAATCTGCAGTGAGGATTTTAATATTGGGCGACAAGCCACTGGGCATGAAAAAATGTTTTGATTAAAAAAATGCATCTTGTTCTAGTAAATATATAATCTATGTTAGGGCCTGCCAATGTCCCCTTCTCCCAGAAGTACCCACCCACTGTCTCACATGATTGCTACCTACTAATGCAAACGTGAACCGTTGGTTAATGTGGCACAAATGAATACAAGTGTTCTGCGCTTTCATTTATTTTCCTTGCCCCCTGAAAAAGGTGGAATTCTACACATTTCAGTGGTTTGAGCATTGGCCTGCTAAACCCAGGGTTGTGCGTTTAATCCTTGAGGGGGCCATTTAGGGTTCTGGGGCAAAAAACAAACAAATCTGTCCTGCTGTGAAGGCAGGGGACAAGACTTGATGACCTTTCAAGGTCCCTTCCAGTTCTATGAGATAGGCATTTCTCTCTTTCTCTATATCTATCTATCTATCTATCTATCTATATATATATAACCTGATTATAGATTGGGTTGAAATTTTTCAAATTTAATTTTTTTCAGAAAAGGATTTTTTTTTTATTCCACATTTAATTCCACATTTCCAGACGGGGGAGGGATAGCTCAGTGGTTTGAGCATTGGTCTGCTAAACCCAGCGTTGTGAGTTCAATCTTTGAGGGGGCCATTTAGGGATCTGGGGCAAAAATCTCTCTGGGGGTTGGTCCTGCTTTGAGCAGGGGGTTGGGCTAGATGATCTCCTGAGGTCCCTTCCAACCCTGATATTCTCCAGTTTCTTTTTTAAACCAACTCTAGTCTCAGTGTTGTCTAAGAAAGAACTATCTCCTTAGCTTCTCCTTTGTTTGCAGCCAAGCATGGGAGAGAAGGTGCCTGTCAGAACAAGTATCATTTTACTAGCACAGAAGTTGCTATGCTAAGGAGATGATGGCTTTGTCTTACTCTGATAGGAGTGGTTGTGCTAATATTTGTGAGCCCCTGAGTGTGTCTAGTGTGGACTGGATATACGCAGAAGACTGATTGGACTTGGTATGATCTGCACCCTTTCATTTAATCAGTGCTGTTAATTTTCTTCTGACAAACCCGACTCATGAGTGCTTGCTAAATATTACATAGTGTCTGAATGCATGCGGAACTAAAGATGGTGCAATGACTTTTTTCCAAGCATGTTGTCCCCCTTTGTTTTGTTAAAATCCTTGGGACATGGCATTGATATTTTAGTCATTAGTAGCTCTGGCCAGGAATTTTCTGTGAAAGTGTTTTTTATTTTTTTTTTTAATGCAAAATGTTGTTTCTGCAAAATCAATATTTTCTGCAAGAAATTTTTGATTTTGTGGAAATTTTTTTATTTTTTTTTCATCAGGAAAACTAAACCAAAATATCTCATTTTGGGTTCGGTCATCCCAGGTTAGAACATTTCAGTTTGTTGAACCTAATTGAAATATTTCATTTTGGGTCAGTTTGACATTAATCCATGTCTGCCTGAGTATGGACTGGACTCCCTGGCTGGACTACAGCTCCCATGATGCACTGTGACAGCTATTGTACCTCATGGGATATGTAGTCTGGCCAGGAGCCTGGCCCACAGAGAAGAATGTGGGCATGAGGCACCTAAACTACAACTCCCATGAGGCACTGCTATGCCCAGGTGTTCACAGTTCAGTGTTGTACTGAGCAAAAATGAAATGTGGGATGGAAATTCTGATTTTTGACTAGCTCTGGTTATCATTAAAGCACTGGATGCACTTATTATTAATTTATTGTATGATAAATCATGCTATTTTATTAATAAGGTGGATTTACCCAATGTTCAAATAGTATTCTTTATGAATAGTGAGTGTATGTATGTGTGTTTGTGAGTGACAAGAACCCCTAATAGCATATGAAAGCTGTACCATAAAGGGACCGTATAGTCTCTGGTAGGATCTCTCACCTAGAGCTAACCTCTATGAGTGAAATGGGAGGATATTTTCCTTCCGGTTGCTGAGGGGAGTGCTTGGAAATTTTTTTAATTTTAGGTGTTGAAAATCAGCTATTTCCTGCAGTTGAAACTTCTGGAAACTCTTATTACCCCCCCGCCCCCCTTGGGAGCAGTAGGAATTGGAAAACATTTTGGAAACTTGTTTAAACTATATCATGGATGGGAGCTGAAATGAGTGTATATATCTATGAAATTCTTGTTGGTTAAAGCTGAAGGGCTAGGTGTTCCATGCAGGGGAGGCTCCAGGCACCAGTGCAGTAAGCGTGTGCCTGGGGCGGCAAGCCGCGGGGGGTGACGTGTCGGTTGCTGTGAGGGCGGCAGTCAGGCGGCCTTCGGCGCTGTGCCTGCGGGAGGTCCGCCGGTCCCCGGTTTCAGCGGCAATTCAGCGGCAAGTACGCCAAAGCCACGGGACAGGCAGACCACCCGCAGAAACGCCGCCGAATCAGTGTGACCATGGACCGCCTGCAGGGATGCCGCTGAAGTCTGCCTGACTGCTGTGCTTGGGGCGGCAAAAAACATAGAGCCGTCCCTGGTTCCATGGCTCAGCCATTCTTCATTAGGGTTAAATACTGCCTTACACCAGGGCTCCATTTATTCGACTGAAAGCTGCATTAGGAATCAGTGGGAGCATATGACCTTTGGTGAAAGTGAGTCTCTTTTGTTTGCTTGATCACACTGATGAAATGTTGGCTGAAATTCTTGCCCGTGTACAAGCTCGACTGGGCTCTCCAGTAGTGCTGTAAACTAGACCAGGAGTATCTGTTAAGGTTATCAGCCTAAAACTTACATACTGAAGGAGGCACTAGAAAAATATACGATTAGAGGCAAGCAAAATTCGGAATGTCTGGCCTGTGGGAAATTCTGACATTTCAACATTTTTTTTCAAAACTGGAAATTTCAATTTTTTTTACAGAACAGAAATTCCAAAAACGTTCTATTAGGAAATGTCAAAATGTTTTGTTTTGACATTTTTGATCCAAATGAATCATTTCAACAGTCCCCAAACTAACATGTTTCATTTTGGTGTTTTTGACATGCTTAATTCCAAATCATTTCCATATTAACTGCATTCTCCCATTGTGGCACTTGCCTCATGGGAATTGTAGTTCAGGAGCTTGATACCCCCATTCTTCCATGTTGCCAGGCTCTCTAGCCAGTCTACATCTCCCATGATGCACCATGCAGAGTTTGCGCAGAGGGAAATCTGTATTGCCTTATGGGAGATGAAGTTTTCCAGGGAGGGCTCAAAATTACAGCCCTCAAAAGGCTGTTAGGGGAATGCAATTTAATATTTAATTGAAATGTTTTAGGTCAGTTCAACTAAATGAACTGTTCCAATTCAGACCGAGCTGAGTAGAAATGAAGTATTTCATGTCAGTTTTCCTGGTGGAAAATAATCATAAAAATGTTGGGGCTGAGGGAGGTGAAATCAAGATTTTTCCCCATGGCAAATTTTGATTTTGTGGCAAATTAATTTTCCATCAGAAAATCATTCAGACAGAAAATTCCCAACCAATTCTCTCTCTGTAAGCCTGTATTGGTCACAGGGGGATGCACTGGATGAACTAGCTGCTCTTGCCATCTCTGTCTCATGATTTCCCTTCAGTCAACGCTGAGCCAATGCCCCAGGACGGCCCTTGAGCCCGCTGCTCTTTTGCTGGTGTGCTCTGCCAGATGAGATACAAAACTGTGGTCCTGACCATGTGTGGCGGTTAAAGAACCCATGACACTTCTCAAAAGTGAAGAGGCTTTGGTCCAAATTCCAATCTGCTCCATATAGCCTCCTACCCCATACAAATAGAATCTCCTCCCCACCCCCTTCCTAGCAATACAATTGAATCCATCTGGGCTGGAAGCTTCGAAGGGAGCTAAGTGCCTAACTCCCTTAGGAGCCCTTGAAATGCCCAGCTCTAGTCTGCTTGGAAAAGTTTGAAAGGCCGAATGGCCTTAAAATCTGTGACTCGGTGAGTCACTGGTTTCTGTTCCATCAGAGAATATCTCCACTCATGAGTTAAGCCTGAACTTTACAGTGGATACTCTTCCTGCTAAAATGCAATCAGCCCCATATCCTCTTGTTACTCACTGCTGGAACTCAGACTCTTACTTAAACTACTTTAAAAATGCTTTTAGGATGTCAAAAAAGCCTTGTCCCACCTCTTCTGAGGATTCCTATTTATCCTGTGACAAGCCTGGCTTGGCTTTTGAGGTGGTTTGCATATAATTACAGCCTCTCCTGACCCTGCACCCTTGGCATTATCTTTGTTTGGACGGCACCATACTCTTTTACGAGGTTTCAGACTGACTGTACCATCTCTCCTTTTAGAGGTAAACATGCGAATGCAGTATGAAACTGTAATGTCTGGACAAAGATAGCGACTGGGGGCAGGGGCAGCAGAGTGGATGATCTGTACTGATTGTGTGTGAACAGTCGGTTCATCATTGAGAAACAAGAATATTTTTTCCATATAAAAGGCAACTTGGCCTCCCCAACCCCTCCATCTAAGACAAGCATTGCTGTAAGCTGCTACTATGTCCTCTAGACGCTGGGTGTCTGCTGGACTTAAAGCTAGGGTTGCCAAGTTTGTAATATTAAAAAACTGGACACTCCAGCAGGAGTGCCAGAACCTTCCCTGCCCTGTCCCTTCCCACAAGGCCCCGCCCCTGCCATGCCCCTTCTCCCAAAGCCCCGCTCCTGCCCTCCCCCTTCCCCTAAGGACCTGCCTTGCCCCTTCCCCCTGAGGCCCCGCTCCCCATTCACTCCTCTTTCCCCCTCCCTCCATTGCTCAATGCTTTTCCCCTTGCCCTCCCTTCCTGCATGGGTCAGGAGCGACTCGCCCGCAGAGCCCTGGCTGGGAGCTGCAGCTGCCCGATGCAGGTAGGAGGCAGCCCCGGCTGAGTAGGGACTGGTGCGGTTGATGACTCGGTGTCTCCCCGCCTCCGCCGCCCGCAGACTTTGGGTGTCCGGTCAGTACATCTGACCGGATACCATCAGGTCCCCTTTTCAACCAGATTTTCCAGTCAAAAACCGGGCACCTGGCCACCCTACTTGATGCCATCATGCTTGATTTGAACAAGGTCTCCTGCACCTCTCAGGAGAGTGCTCTAACCACTGAGCTAGGGGCTATTCCGATGTGGGACGCCCTCCATCTCTCCTGTTGAAGCTGTTCCCCTGTGGCTGAATAAAGAAAGAGTGATTGAAACAGGGGGGTTGGTCCCAGGTGGGTGCCCTCACCAGAGTCTCCCACCTCCTAGGTGGGTGTGCTGACCACTGGGCTGCAGTGTCATTCTCTCTCGCTTTCTGGCCCAATGACTATTGAAGCATTATCCACAGTGGAATGTCCCATGAATCTTTTCAGGCGTTTGACATTTTTTCCCATCTTGAATCAGGATGAAAAGTCAAAACTCTCAAAAAGAGTGACTTTTTTTTTTTTTTCCATTTTGGGTCACTTGCAGTATTTCTTTTAGAAATTTTTCATTTTGGGGTTAAAAATAATATTGGGGAGGGATGGTGAAGAGAGAGAAATTATTTCCTGATCAGCTCTAATAAAGAGCACAGTGTAGACAGGGGCTGTTGTGTTTACTGTCACTGTTGTCTCAGAATGTTGTGATTATCCGTACACGGGCCTTGCAGTCTCAGAGCTGCTCTAACTTATACTGGGGACTGAACTGTTCCCCTGCAGCCCCAAGAAACAGGGCATCCCAAAGAGGGGATACCACCTCCAGCGCTGCTGGACCCAGTCAGGTCCTGCAAAACTCTGCCTGATGGAAGGAGGGCTGAGTTCCATCAATGTGCTGAATCGTATAAAGGAATTAGCTTGGTGTGTGGTTGTGCCACTCTGTGTTTGCAGCGTGAAGCTTTGCATTGCCTGAAATGCTAAAGAATAAAAATGAAGTTGCTTAAAAAAATGAAAACTGCCCAATTCCCAGTAGTTTTAATGAGCATCTCTTAAGCTGCTTTGAAAATGTCAGCCTAAAAGCCACTGTGTGAACTCCTGGACCCTGTTGAAGACAGTAGGCTATCATCTTCTGAGCTCCTAAATAGTTTTACTGTGCTAACAATGAAAAGGGCACCACAGATATTTAGGGGGAAGGTTACTAACAGAAATGGGGCAACACTTTTTTGTCAGTAACATCCACGTGCGAGGGCCTGGCGGTATGGTTGGAGTGAGGCGTTTGAACTGTCTCCCAGTAGGAAATCAATAGCTTATCAGGATATCCATGAAGACTAACAGAAAGTTCAGATTGTTTATAGGTCTGACTGGGCAGTCCCAAGGGCAGCTCTTATCGGGGGTCGGCTGTTGTTACACCAGATGCTGGACTTTTTCTTCAGTCCAGAGTGCATCCTGCATCAAAACCACGAGTACAAAGCGGGCTGGTCATGAACTGGAGGAGGTTGACTCACAATGCAGCCCTGCTGAGTGTTACAAAGAGCTGCTACTCATTTTTGCTGTGACTGCAACTTTCTTTCTTGCTTTTCCCTTTTAGACACATCCCTAAAGTCCAGTGGCTTCATCATGAGGCCATCTCCTCCTCCTCTTTGACTTCTACCAATTTTGAGGTGGGGAATTCATTACTGGTTCCTTTGTTACTGGAGGCTGAGGTTCCCAGATTGGTACTGAGTCGAGATGGGTAAATCCATTCAGATAAATTAAGAACTGAGCCAGAGCCATATTGGAAGTTCTAATTTAACTCCACATATTTCCCAGGGTTGTAAAAGTTCCATATTTTTTTTTTATGTTTACCCTGCCACTGAATTATCAGGTTTATCCTGACATCCACAACTAGAAATGTTAGTAACAACATATCTCGAGAAAGGCCTGTTGCTTTACTATGAAATTTCCTGCCCACTTAGAGGAGAGGTTCCTGGAGATTTCAAGAGAACAAATGTCAGATCACATGAGACTATCAGCATGATTTCCTTTCCTGCAAACCAAAATTATTTTAAAATGATTTATTGGTACCGATGAACGTGACTTTATCTTCCCTCGTGTATTATTAACAATTGATCTGTTAGAAACAATTTGAAGCTACAAAATCAAAAAACCTCTCCGTAGTTGATTTTGGTAATGCCAAAATAATGTCTGTACTATTTAGGGGCAGACAGCATGAAGGGAGTCACTAATGAATGGATGGCTCTTAACCTGAGTGGCATAAGTAGGACGAAAAGAAACAGTATGCACCATTTTTAAGCTGTCTATTTTTGGCATTTTATTTCCAACTTTAAAATGGGATCAGTTTGCAAAAATACATTCCCGTGTTTCACCAGTTTAAATGGGTCAGTTTCTGAATGCAAATGGTCAGCTATCATGTACATACTGGGTTCCGTTTATTTCTAAATTTTGCAGTATTTTCTCCACACTGATGCACAAAAATCAGTGTTTGCTGAATTTTAGGGCAAAGTGAACAATGGCAGGGGTAAGGAATTCCCCAGATGGGAACAGTGTTGCACAAAATTTCAAAGCCAACTGCTCACTGGTTTTTCACAGCTCTAGGCCTGACAGCCACTTCCGCCTGCGAAACAAATTGACAGCAGCAGCCCCGTAATGCTGCCAGTATCACACTAATTTCCACTATTCAGCTTTATTGCTGCAAGCAAGGGTCACTGATAGGAGATTTTATGCAAAGCCTCCACTGTTGTTAAGCCACAGCAATAACTGGACATGTCGTAGGAGATGGAGCACAGCGCTATCCTTGCATCCCTGACCCAAGCCCAGAGGCTGCATAAGGGCATGGCAATGATACAGTACCCTGCTGCTCTAAGGCCATAGGCAGTGCTGGGGGGTACGCAGGGTCGGCGCAACCCATTAGGCGACCTAGGCGGTTGCCTAGGGCGCTACAATTTGGGGGGTGGCGACCGCAGCGGTATTTTGGCGGTGGGACCTTCCGCCGCCTAGGGCTGCAGAAAAGCTGGCGGCGTTCCTGGAGGTACGGCAGCTCCTATTGTTTCCTTGGTAGAAGTGCTGGCTTTAGATTTACAAGACCCCTGCTGCTGTTTGTCCTTCTGTTGTTCATACAAAGGAACCTAAGGTGAAGCCCTGGTGTCAGGCCTGGGGGAATTGTCCCTAGTGAGCTGTGTGGGTGCTGCTCTTGTTATCAGAAATATAAATATAAATCACCCAGGAAGGTGCTGCAGCTGTGTTGCTCTGTTATTGTCTAAGCAGGACCAGCAGGATGGAGGATGGACAGCACACGCTAAGCTCTGGCATAAACAGGTACAACTCTTATTAAAGTCAATGAGAACTGAGCTTGTTGACACCAAGACTGAATTTAGCTGGGCTGCCAGTTCCTTGCCTTTAACTGGATCACCCCGTGTTGATCTCCACAGCCCTTTACTCTTGTCCTTGCCCCCTTTTAATTACATCTTTGTTGCTTTTGCATTTGCCTATCTATTGTGTTTGGGTTCCCTTAAAAGCAAGGCAAGAATAAGACCCAACCCTTTCCCCCAATCCCAGTCCCTCATCTAGTCACACAAAACCCTCATGCTTCAAGTCATAAACTGATCACCAGTGGGGTCAGGAAGGAATCTCTCTTGCACAATCAGTTAGGTGCATTGTGCGAGAATTAAGATAACCTGCCTCTGAAACACTTGATATTGACCATTACAACTTCTTATGATTCTCCCAAGCAAAGCTCTCAGCCTTATGGTGGGTTCTCTATCACCAGCTGTGTCTGCTCTATATGCTGGGAAGCCCTGAATCTCTGAATGGGAGTCTTTGAGGCAGAATGATGGGGTGGACCTGCTAAGTGAGAGTGGGCAGCTGCATTGGTGGGGAGGGAAATCTGTACAGCTGATGGAAGACCTGGGTAACATGCATTCCAATAATCTAATCTGGTCATTGAGAGAGAGAATGAATCAATGTCTTGAGTAAGCATGGAGATCAGCCTGGTTACATTCCTGAGATAGCTAAACGCGAATCTGACAATGTTATTCATGAGAGATTTAAAACAGAGTCCGAGTGTAGAACCTAGACGCATGGGCACTGGGAACAGGAATACGTTCAAGGTCACCTAAGGCAGTTACAAAAGAGAAAGTCAGCTCTGGTTCAGTGAGGACACACTAGTTCCGTTTATTTCTTCTTTCACTTTCAGTTATTTGTCAAAACAATGATTTATTATATTACTATTATTGAGCATTGGCACCATGCTTTGCTTTGCTCAGCACACAGTCCCTTCACAGGAGAGTTTACTGTCTAAAAGACAGGCAAAAAGAAGACAGGATATACAATAGCTCATTGGGGCAGACCATCTTTTTGTTCGGCTTGTGCAGCGCCTAGCACAATGGGGTCTTGGTCCATGATGAGTGCTCCTAGGTGCTACCACAATACAAAATAATAATAATTAACTAAGACCATCCACTATACTAGCTGAGGAATCAAGGCCGGGGTTTTCAAAGAGTCTTATGGAATTAATTGGTAGTCACCCAACTCTCATTGGCTTTCAGTGGACATTTCAATGGGGTGAAGGATTTCACTCTGTCTCTGTAGGGTTCTTTGAAAATTCCAGCCAAACTTCCCATATGGACAGACTATTCTATAACCCTACTTCGGGAGGGCCCTGCACCTTCCTCTGAGGTCCCTGATCTGGCTGTTGTTAAGGAGTGGGGGCTTGGAGGCAGATTTAGGGGGTGAGGGATGTGCCTCTTTACAGGGCATAGCAGGAGTTGCTGTGGAGCTCTCAGGGACCTTGGGCACAAAGCTTCAGGTGGCTGCTGCTGAGGTTGTGCACTGCCACCTTGCCCACTCCTGTGGCCTTCCAAGCGACCATTTAATCCTTAACATTAAATCTGGTTTCTGAAAAAGGCCTGACAAACACAATTAATGATGCTAATGCCATCGAGTCCTCTGAGCCACTAATAGTTTCCAAGGGCTTTGTTCCTAGAGGGGGAAGAAAAAAAACACTTTTCTAATTGGTGCTTTTGAGTCTGGTGCAGCTAGAGATGCGTTCCATATGGCAATCAGAGCCAGTCTTGCCCAGCCTCTGCACAGCCATGCAAATGATGGAAAGACGATACATTTAATTGTATGGATGTCAGAGGCACTGGAGTCAGTCCCCTAATCCTGGAACTGGAAAGAAGACCCGACAATAATGAATGCACAGTCAGTTGGGGATGATTCAGTGTCTCCATGCCTTCCTGAGTTTCAAAGAGTGGGGCGGGGTGAAATACGGACAATGATCTCGTTTGCAGACTGAACGGGCCAGATCCCCAACTGGTGTAAATCGTCATAGCTCCATTGTAGTCAGTGGAATTACACTGATGTAAAGCCAGAGTGAGTGAGAGAGAGAGGAATTGGACCAATACTTTAATCCTGCTTCTGCTCATCAACGTATTGCATCCTTATTTTAGTCTAAAAACATCCCTCAAACAAACAAACAAACCAAAACCTCTCAGACTTATTCAACCACTGACACCTGCTGGAAAAAGCTGAAATCCTTTCCATTGGAAAACAATACTGCTTCCATACTACAGGTTTCTCTTCTCTTGTCCTTTATTATTGAAAAAAAGAACAGGAGTACTTGTCCTTTGAGACTAACACATTTATTTGAGCATAAGCTTTCGTGGGCTACAGCCCACTTCTTCGGATGTATCTATGTCTCTAAGGTGCCACAAGTATGCCTGTTCTTTTTGCGGATACAGACTAACACGACTGCTACTCTGAAATCACTCCCAGCTATGCACATGGTGGCTTCGTGCCTTGAGCATTCATCCACACCTGCTACTTGCTTAGGGTCCCTCGCCTCCACCAAAGGAGGAAGGTGACAGGGCAGGACCATACTGCTTTTGCTCTGTGATGGTGGGGAGACAAGGGTTCACGCCACACAGCAGCCATGCAATGGGGATTTGGCTGACCCTCTGCACTATAGAGCAGTGTGTCATGGCCACTCTCCTGGAGGCACCATAGAGAAGGTGTTGCTGTGGGAACATTGGAACACAGGAATTGCCAGGGTGGATCAGACCCAAGATCCAGCTAATCCAGTATCTTGTCTCTGACAGTGGTCAATCCCAGATGCTTTAGGGGAATGGATAAGAGCTCCACAACAGACAGGTGTGTCGTTATCTGCCCCTACATTAGGTCTCATCCTGGTCTCTATTCAAGAATGGCTTAATCCACAAAGCATCAGGTTTAATATCCCTTCCAATGTTTTTGTTATCATTACTTATAACTCTGAATATTCTTGATTTCCAAATCCAGTTCTTCTACAGTTTTGAGCCAGTTGGTAGACAGGAGAGTAAGTGTGGCTCTGACCCACGGCAATGCAAGGCATGTAGCCATAGAAAGAGGGCTCTCTCACTTTAAGGCTGTCTTTCAAGGCAAGTTGGCTACAAGGTCATCATCACTAAATACTGTTATAAGCTCACCCCCCTGACATGCACCTCTTTAGAAAAAGCCAATGGTTGAGCTTTACAAAGACCAGGCAAGAACATGCAGATTACATCTTTCAGTTTTCACTGCCCAGTCCACAGAGGATATGAAGCTGTTATGCGTAGCAGCGGTAAGAGCTAACCTCTAGTTCATGGCTTTAGCTCTGGAGATGCCTGTTTCAATACCCCTTTGCAACCGAGACAGCAGCTATTGCATGTGCACTTGTTACTCAATCCCCAGAGGTTCTAAAACACCAACGCTCCCTCTTTATGTTCAAAGTCGTGGGAAGCCACTGTTTATCTCTGCTTGGAGATATTTTGCTGGTTGAGTCATTTTTAGTTCATTTTTGTGGATGGCCAGGTCCCTCAATGTCATTATCATAAACTCACCTATTTTTACCAGATGCTGTGTATTCACCCAGCTGTATTCATTCTGTTCTAGATCGTTACAGCTATTTGACGGAAGTAGAGAACAACGTTTTTCCCCATTCCATTTTCCTTTCGGTGCCCTTCCATTTGGCACTAACCATTTTTAATATTTCATTCTGAATTTTCATAGCTAGGCACTTATACACATTAATTATTAAATGGCCACATTTCTTGAAAGAAACATATAGATAAAGACTGTCAGCCTCTGGTACTTTTGTTTCAAGGGCGACAGCTACTAATCAGGACACAATCTTTTCTTTCTATAACTTTGGAATGAAAAAATACCAAAGTTCCTTTTTTTCAGTCGTTTGAAAGTTTAACCATTTTTTTGGGAGGGGTAGGGGTGGGGACATTTCCAAAAGCACTCGGTGTTGATCTAATGCTGAAGTCCCTGGGAGTTTCACCACTGACATCCATGTGAGCAGAGTAAGGCCAATGCTGATCACTTTTTATAACCACACACTAGACACCCAATAGGTAGGTGGCTTCTGAACTTTTGGGGGCACTTCACCAGATCTTGGGGCAAGTTTTACCATCAGCTACATTTGCATAAATGAGGAGGGACTCCATTGATGTCAACAGAGTTTCTTTGGCTGTCCATGAGAGCAGAATCTCACCCCCTGCAATGGCAGCTGCTACCACTACTGGCAGCTCCCATTAAATCACACCATCATGAACTCAGGGTTGGGCTGCTCATGATTGCAAAGTGGTATTTGTCGCCATCCATGGTTCTCTGTATGTGGAGCACTCACCGCTGACTAGGAAACATGCCGCAACTGGTCATTACAGTAGGGTTGAGAGGAGGCTGGAGATATGTAAGATTAGTAAGATGCACAGGGGGATCTCAGTTCACCAGTCACAAAAGCTGAAGCACCAGTAGCAGTACATATCAAGTATCAATGCTCGAGAACTACTTTAAGTCACTATCACATTGAGGAAATATGGTTTCACTTCTTATTCTCATATATTATATTATATTTATATTATTTATTACTGTGATCTTCAAACATACAGAGGTGGATATTTAATGCACCAAGCCAATGGAGAAGAATCCTCTCCAAATTCACTCTCCTTATTCCAGCTGATTACATTAGGGAATACCATATCATTTCTATTGAATGAACTAAGCATCTTTTCTGCTCTTGTACAAAGAGCATTCCAACCTCCTTTAGCTTATTTTTTTCATAACTAGAATGATCCTGTACCATGAAATCAGAACCCATGTACATCCTCTAGCTCAGAATTCAAAGCAAGGGCCAGCTCTGGCAGCCATAGGCCAGATCTCAGCAGCTTCTTGGAATTGTTGGAGAAAATTCCACAGAATTCTGAAGCCACCGCAGTAATGTTCACCCTCTCTTTATTGTTCCCAGTAACACTGAGTATGCTGGATAGTGGGGTAGGAGGAAAGTAATAGGAATGTCTTAATAAAACAGAGGCTTTGGTTTGCTGTGGCTGTAAGACTTATTTTGAAGCTCTGGCAGTTGGCATCCTGGGCAAGTACCAAGGCATCAGTTTGGGAGCAGAAGACATGCAGTTGCTTTGCTGCCTACTATTAGTGGAGGATCGAGTCTTTAATTTTCACTACACTGACCCTGCCAGCCAGAAGCACCTCGATTTAATTTTGGTGGCTTCTTTTCAATGCCAAGCTGGAGGCTGATGCTATGACGTGTTTCAATCCTTCAAAGTAACCACATTGCCCAGTTGAAGAAATGTATATTTATATAGCAATGGAATTCTATTTGGGTATGGGAGAACTCCAAAGAACATCAGCTAAGCTGGTAGGCCTCCATATTTTTCATTCAGGATGACATTGGACAAGAGAGCCCTTCATAGACAAATGTCCCATCCCAAGCTCCCACAATGCTGGTCAGAAACTGGCATTTCTGTTGCACAGGAAATCTCGAGATTTCAAAATTATTTTTCATTATGAACTGGAACGAAAGGCTGAAATTTCCCACAAAATGAAAATTCTGAAATTTCGAAGCATTTCACTCAGATAATGGCAAAGCATTTTTAAAACCTTTAATATCATTTTTTATACATTTTTCTAATTCATAATGAAAAATAATGTCAATCTCATTTTGAAATAATTTTGTTTTGACTTTTATAGTATATTAAATATACTATAGGTTATATACCATATCAAATATAGGTACATGGATACAATATTAAAAATAATATTTTAATATAATATAAAAGTAAAATAATGAAACGACACTATCAAAATGAAACATTTTGACATTGTCAAAAATGTTTTGACTTTTTCCTGTGGAAATTTTTAAAATGAAAATCAACATGTTCCCATGGAACATTCTGATTTCAATGAACCTGCATTTTTCAATGGAAAATTGTGTTGTCATTTGTTTTTCTACCAGCTCTACTCCCTGTTCACTTACAGCATGGTTCTTAAAATCTTTCAATCTATGGTGCCCCTAGAAGGGCTCTGTGGCTCAGTGCTTCTCCATGGACTACAGTTTCAGAACCGCTGGGTTAAGAATCTCAGCCCATGAACAGCCCTTCAATGAACATAGTGGATCTGGCTGTTAAATTTTACCCCGAACAACTAACCAAAATGACTGGGAATGAGGATCTGGCTGCAGCTGAGAAATTTGATGAGTCCCTCTTTCAGTATATATCCTGTTTTAGAGAGCCTGGAAACCTCATGCACAGAGAGCTGGAAAGCAGACACCATCTGGGGTTTTTTCCTATTAAAAACTCTCCCAGAAAGATCAAATGCAAAACCCTTCCAACAGCTATAAATCTGCTAATCTCCTGCCCATCTTTTCGCCCTGAAATTGCCTAAAAAATGTTGCTTTTTTTGGTCTAAACTTTTCCTTTCTTGCAGTTTGGCTACATCTCACATTCAAAGTTCAGGCTGGAGCTCACAGCTGGGCTTGTGTAATCATCACAAGACCAGAGGGTGTGTTTCTTCCTGCTCAGTGCCATAGCCTGATCTTCTTTTGACAAACTGGCAAGTAGGAAACTACATGGCATAGGCAAACTTTATAACCCTTCCAGCCTCTCTCTGTCTTCCTTTCCTCCTCATTCAGACCATGACCTGAAGTTTATAGTCATTTGTTCTGGTTAATATAAAGTTGCATGCAGCTGAAGCTTGATTTTATTTTTTTTCAAATTCCCCTTTCTGGATGGTGAAAACAGGAAATTATAAAGCAACTTAAAAAAAAATCCAATATGGAATATATTACACTCTGGTCTTGCTGGAGAAACGGGTAAGGAAAGAAGCTGGGGGAACTGAGCAACGGTATTTCACAGCAAAAGAGGCAAAATTCCCAAAAGCCTGGTTCCCCACTCTCAATTACAGTGGCTTTGCAACATGTGCTGGTTGGATGTTTTTTTTGTCACACTGTTTTTTCAATGAAAAATGCTGGTTTTGGCAAAATTGACAAATGTGTCAACTGTGACGAAAGTTTATATTAAAAAGTGAAATAAAGCATTTCAGTAGCGTCCAAAAAGCTTATTTTGACATTTTTGGAATGGAAATTTTGGTTTTTTTTCCGTTTAGAAATGACTTTTCAAACCAAAATTCATCGTTTTTATATTAAAAAATTAAAAAGTTATAAAAGGAAAAAATCAGATAGAAATGTTTCAATTGACCCCAAACAATTTATTTTCCAGAACGTTATTTTGTGATAACTTTTGAAATGCAGCGTTTTCTTTCTGTTCTGGAACGGAACATTCTTTTGAAATTGCAGAACTTCCTGTGAAATTGGAAATCTGTCTCCAATCCAGATCTATAACACAAGCCATTAATTTCATAGCTTTCAATGGAATCACTCCTCATTTACAAAGGTGTAAGTATGACGAGCATCAGACCCACCCACCCCCACCCCCAGAAGTGGACTGGAGGACGTGGATAGGCAGATGGTGAGATATGATGCACATGCAGCTAGTCTACATATTTGTTATTGTTACCTAGCCTGCCCTTTCCCCATGACCTGTACCCATGTATTTAGTTCAGCTATATTTTGCATGTTGTCCTTAACCATGATTGTACATGCTTGGAAGGGAGGGCGGGGGGGCTCTTTATTAGATGTTTGTACAGTGCCTAGCACAATGGGGCCCTGATCCCTGACTGGTGGCTGTACTGTAATGCTGTAATAATACTACTAATAATTAATAATATAAAAAACCCAGATATGTCAAAAACAATTTAAATAAGATGTTCCAAACTGGCCTAGTGGCTAGAACACTGGACAGGGGTTCAGGAAATCTGGATTCTATTACCTGTGCTGCTGCTGGCCTGCTGGGAGACCATGGGAAAATGACGTCAACCTTTCCATGCCTCAGTTTCCCCATATGTAAAATGGGGATTATTCTACTGATCTCCTTTGTAAAGCACTATATAAGACTTTGGTATTATTATTTTTCTACTACACATAGCAAATAGCTTCTGATTATTATATATGTTGGGTTGATGGGAGTCAAGAGCACACTGAAGGGCAAAAAATGGCTGTTAATAGTTTATGACCCAATCCAGCTCACAGTGAAGTGAATGGAAAGACTCTTACTGATTGCAGTCATAGCTGGATCAGACCCATATTGAGCACTCCATGCAAAGTATCAAGCTTCTGTGTAATCTAAATTATTCAGCAATCATTCCCTGCTCCCTTGCCCTGGCTGAAATGCAACTGCCTCCAGAGTCGCGCACTGCATCTGCTCTGCATCAATAGCAAAATGCCCTTGGCACTAGCATGGTTCTTTTGTAGTCAGCGACCACCACACTGAGCGATGCTTTTTTTTTCGCATTGGAAGCACAATCTCATCTTAGTCACAATCTGCTCAAGCACTGGGTCCCCAAACTTATACTGTTCATTTTTTTCTGCTAATGATAATTATATGTGCATGTATAATCTAGACACAGCTATAGATCTAGATCTATATCCTCAAAATACTGCTGCCAGTTGGAGGCTCGGTGAGGACAAGTTCATCAGAAAGGCATTAAAACCTTTCCAGGTTGGCAAACTTCAGTTCAGAATCAAAAGTGAGGTTTTCATTATTCCACGGAATAGTTTGCCTCTTCAGACACAGGAGCCAAAAAATACCTCCCGGCCATTGCGTGGAAATACGAGCTGGCAGAATGGTCATCATCATTTATTATATAGAGGAGAGGAAGCTTGGGTGGGTTGTCTTGATGGGTCAAGTTGCAGGAATGCAAGTGCCCTAATGTGGGCAAAAATGCGCAAGACGCTGCTGTTCTGCTGCCTTGGATTTAGTTTTCATAGTGAGGAAAAGTTAGGAAAAGCTTTATGGGTTAGTGCAAGCGGCACCCGCAAACTAGTCACACACAGGTGCAAAGCAGAGTCAGATTCTCTGGTTGGCTGAGTTTATGCTTGGTGTAACAAGGTGTGTGTGTGTTGGGAGGGGGTGGGGGGGAGGAGACACTTGCAGGGAGCTGGTTCTGGTTCCTTGATTCTCCGCTTGGCCCCACCTAGCAGCACAGGTTAAAGTCACCTAATGACTGCTCTAACCTGTGCCAGCTGGCAACTGTCTCCAAGCGACCATACACCAAATGACGACAGCCAGAGCTCAGTGGGCTCCAGCCACTCCTCCTTCCCATACCAGACATACACCTGGCCCGTATGCCATGGTTGCAGGGAGCCGGGGTAGGACCCTGGCCACAGTGCAATCTTTGGCTGAGGCATGTGAGCAGCCTCTTGTCTCTTTAAGCCACCTGACCAGAGGAAAGGGTGCGGAGTGGGGGAAAGACTCTGCTTCTGTATGTGCAAAATTCATAGATGTCAAAGAACCAACTATGTGCAGGCACAAATGTTCCACCTCTGCACCCAGGACCCACCAGGGAGCTTGCCTGTGAAGTGAGCCCCAGAAGAAGCAAGCCCCATTCTGACCACACGTAAGGGCTTTGCAAGGCCAAACTGTTTGCCAAAGCTTTCCCATCACGACTGCAGTCCAGGGCCGGTGCGAGAGGCAGAATCATAAAGACATATAGCAAATCAGAGATTCCCCAAACATGGCAAGAAAACTCATTGTTTTCTATGGGCATCTCTATACGTATTTACGTCACAGTCATGGTATGATAGATTAAATAGATTGATATGTCCATGTGCACATGCAGTTAACTGTTAGTGCGCACGCACGCGCGCGCACACACACACACACACACACACACTCTCTGTGGCATGAACTTTGGTACCTGTTTTTCAGTTTTACTTTTTAATTATATAGACAGTGAAGGGAAAGAGAGGCTCTGGCAAGGGAAATTGTAGAAGCCCTTTTACTGACAAGATTCAAAGCTACATTTATTGCCCCTCTATTAAGTATAGAACTAAGCAGAGGAATAAGGGTGTGGATCTGGATTCAAAATAGGTTTAAAGTAGGTTTGGGATTCATGATCAAGGTCTAATCAGGGCAAGGATTAAGGCGGACACTTAGTGGTACAAGAAATGTCATGTGCTGTTCTCTAAAGATTTCAGTCCTGAAAAGGCAAAATACAGCTGTTTCCGTAAGAGTTCCACCATCTGGAACAGTAAGTTTCACGCATTTGGTCATTTGTGTGAGAAAAGATAGTACATCTTACAACTTACACTGGCTAAATCTGAACCAGAACTAGAGTACCCGAAGGCTTAATTTCTGGTTTATTTCTAAATTATTATTTTTTAAGGGTTTGGGATCCACCTTACTTTCTGCCCATGCTACCCTGACTACATGCACACCACTAATTTGGGTAAGTTCAAGCTTGGTGCATGCTCTTATTTTACTTACATGTGTCTGAGATTGTTATAGTCTGTGAAAGTTGGGCCATGTAGAATCAGAGTAAAAGGGAGGGAAATAGCTGGGAATGGGTGAACGTCATATAAATAGCAGTAAAACTGTTAAATCTATTTGCATTTCACACCCAATAATTTCAGACTCCACCTCTGAGAGCATTGCTTGGAAGTCAGCACTTTTAATTGTCCAGTAAATTTCCTTTTAGACAGCTGCTTCATAAACTGCCATTGCTGTGAATGGTGAGAAAAAACAGATAACTGATTTATCTTAGGATGGAGACTAAAGCAGCCATTTGTGTGTCATGAGTTTCCCCCTCTGTTTCACTTAAGTGAACATGCAAAGGCAATTGGTTACAGATCTGCAGTCTGGCTAGAGACACTGGCCTGTAATGCTTAGAGGCACCAACACTCATGTATTGGACATTGCTTTTCCATCAGTAACCTGGAATAGTCCCCAAAAGGTATGTGGTTCACACAACCCACTGACTCTGGCCATGAGCTCATTGTGTCTTGTTACAACAGTAAATTATTTTCTACTGCGCAGGGAGTTTGCAAGCTTTGGATCACACAGCCATAAAGTAATGGGTTATAATTCAATTAGAGCTTAGGAAAAATCTGCTGAGTTATGTCACGTCTATTTAGCCTGATGTTGGTTTCTTGGAGGTCTCAAGACTAGACCAACGGGGGATTGCAGTTTAAACCCCCCCCCACCCCTTCTTGTCATAAAATTTTATGGGATCATTGCAGCAGTTGTGGGACTGTTCAATGTCCACAAAAAACTGGACACATGGTGGATCAGTCTGTTTTGATTTAAAAATAATAAAAGTCACACGGAAATCTATTGTGCCCATGTTGACTCTACTTCCTGTTTTGTGTTCTTCCTTGATATATTCCACGTAGATATGTAGAGATCAAGTTATTTTCTTTCTTTCTTTCTTTCTTTCTTTCTTTCTTTCTTTCTTTCTTTNAGATCAAGTTATTTTCTTTCTTTCTTTCTTTCTTTCTTTCTTTCTTTCTTTCTTTCTTTCTTTCTTTCTTGAAACAGACTGGATTATTATTAAGCATAGTAGATCTGCCCAAATATGAGTGAATCTTATGCATTTTATATACATACACATAAATATTATACATCTTATCCACAAAGAGCACAAAGCTGTGAGATAGTGAATACCTAATAATAGATGTTAATCTGTGCTCAGCACTTTGCAGAATTAGACCCACTGAGAAAAAAAGCAAAACAAAATATGCTTAGATGAGTGAATTATTATGCTGTGAAGAGAGGGAGAACCTGCCACAGAAGTGCCGCAGAAGAAGCAGCGCGATCGAGCTGCTGCCGAAGTGCCGCCGCTCTTTTTTTTTTCCCGCTTGGGGCGGCAGAAAAGCTGGAGCCGGCCCTGCATCACATGAGCTCATTGTGTCTTGATGCTCCCCGATACCGGACGGAGTGCCGCCCCTTTGAATTGACTGCCCCAAGCACCTGCTTCTTACACTGGTGCCTGCAGCCGGCCCTGCCGTGATGCCCATTCCTCCCTTGGCTAGAAGGGAAGTTGACAGGAATAGAACATCAGCTTTCACTTATTTTCTTAGGAGTAGCTTTTATTTTTAGAAAATATTTTTGTGTTTAGGGTTTGGGAGCTTTTTGCCTGACAGAAAGTCAAAAGGAAAGAGATCTGTTTGAGGGAACAGAAGCCATGCACAAGAAATGGGGTGAGTAACTTAGATTCCCGGTCTCACCCCCTTTGAAATCAATGGCAAAACTCCCATTGTCTTCATTGGGAGCAAGATCAGGCCCAGCCTGAATGAATCGTTCAATGCACTCATCCTTGTTAGCCCCTCTTCAGTGGCAGATGCCATCCTGCTACTTCAAGCTTATCTCCCATCATTCATCAGCATCTCCTTCTAGTCAACACAGAGACTTACTAAATTGGATTAGTCTGCCAGCACCTCAATGATGCCTTGCAGATTATACTATGGATGTTTGACTCAATGGCATTGATGATAATATGCAAAATGATGTACCTTTGAGAATAATGCCAGTGATGTGGGTAGCAATGACTTTTAGTATCACAGCAGGGACCTTACTGGAGTAGTTCTCTTTGTAGTGTCTCAGCCAACCCAGAATTCTGCCTTGTGTGTCCCTTTTGTTTTTTGTCAGCTGCCTACATGCAGCTTTATCCCTAGAAAGTTCTGGCTCCCTTTCCTTCTTTATGACTCCCAGCCTGGCATGTAAAGTCTTTGGCTTGCCTTCTATCTCAGACTTATCAATGGACTCTAGGGCATTGATAAATGAATCCTTGTAGCCACAATGTCATGGAGGCAGTTATGGAGTAGTATGTACGGAAGGGGGTAAGGTCTATTTTTCCAGTGCTTGAAGTAGGACCTACTCACCCACACTTGCTTTGCACCTGTACAGAGCAAGGAATGTGGTAGAAGTTTTTCTCAGGAGATTTTCAGTCCAATTTTGCTGACCTTAGAAGCTCACCAGAGGAGCATTCACATGGCTTTGCTGTTTATCCTCAAAGCCAAACTATTAGCATTGCACTCATCACCAGCAATAAGTAGAGATGATCCCTACCCAGTGCCCCCGGCCTGAACACCCCAAACTCTGGGAGGGTTCAGATCCAGCTTGGATCTTTGTAGTTAGAACCCATGTCTAGCAAGAAGACCATTTATTTGTCAAGTACATAAGAGCCTTGAGGTCTGTAGCCCAATTCTGCAAAGCCAAGTGGTTTAGATAGTTCAAGATGAACTGCAGAGAAGCAGCCAGATGTTCAAGTGCTTCACGAAACGAAATTAATAGGTAGCAGGTTTAAAACAAACAAAAGGAAGTGTTTTTTCACACAACGCACAGTCAACCTGTGGAACTCCTTGCCAGAGGATGTTGTGAAGGCCAAGACTATAACAGGGTTCAAAAAGGAACTAGATAAGTTCATGGAGGATTGGTCTATCAATGGCTATTAGCCATGATGGGCAGGGATGGTGTCCCTAGCCTCTGTTTGCCAGAATCTGGGAATGGGCGATGGGATGGATCACTTGGTGATTACCTGTTCGGTGCATTCCCTCTGGGGCACCTGGCATTGGCCACTGTTGGAAGACAAGATACTGGCCGTTCTTTTGTTATGTTCTACCTTCTTCCATATTCCGCTGTTCCTTGTCCACTTTCTCTATGTTGCCAAGAGCATCCTGTCAGCAACACTTAACCAGTGACAAACTTGCCATCTACAACATCTATCTGGGAAAGAGGAAACAATTGCAGGTTGTGAGGAGCGACACCCTGGAAGAGCCTTTACTGGGGGCAAAGGAGAAAGTTTTAGTAGGCGCTTTTATGGATCCAGGCCCCAGTTAGCATCTGTCCACACAGCTTCTGATTTTTGTCCATTTTTTCATCCATCCCTGGAGGACAAAAGAAAAGGGTGTAAAACAGGCCTTTATCTTCTATACTGAAACATCTTCTGCTGCACTCCAATAGCTATTCAAGTGGAAATGAAGAGTGTCAAGTCAATTGGAGAGAAGAGGCTGGAGACTTAGGCCTTGGCTACACTGGCGCTGTACAGCGCTGCAACTTGCTGCGCTCAGGGGTGTGAAAACGCCCCCACCCCCGAGTGCGGCGGCTGTAAAGTGCCAGTGTAATCAGCGCCTGCAGTGCTGCACGCTCGCTCGCAGCGCTGCAAGCTATTCCCCTCGGAGAGGTGGAGTACTTGCAGTGCTGCGAGACAGCTCTCGCAGCGCTGGCGGCGCGACTACACTCGCACTTCACAGCGCAGCCACGGCAGCTCTGTGAATTCTCAAGTGTAGCCAAGGCCTGCATCTCTTCCCTTCAGTAAAGACAGACTCACACTACTCTCCTCCTAAGGCATCATCCCCTGCACCTTGAGACAAGAACATACCCCTGTTATCTATCTAGCTGATCTACCCACCTATCGTTTACATCCAATTTGCCCTCACTTTGTACTGGTGTAAATGACCTCACAGGAGGCAGAGCACTCGAGACTCAGTCTCAGACCTCTATTATCCACTATACTAGAGACTCTATTATACAGGCACCAACAATTTTGGCGTCATTTTCATTTTTATTTTTCCCCAGAACTGTTTAACCCATTTCCTTTTAGGACTTTGTTCCTCAACAACGCCCAAACCCGCAGTAAAATGACACATACACAATCAAACCCTTGCCAAGAAATACCTGAAGAACAGACATGGACATCTCCGTTACAAGCTGCGTGTGTGCATGGATTGAGCCCCAAATTGGCATTCCAAGTTATTTCCCACTGACAGGCTCAGTTGCTAAAAAGGAATCAGCCTGTTAAATGGCTGATGAAACATCTGCACCAATAAGCCAGGCTGGTGGTTACTTTACTGTACCTGTTTGAACAATAGGCCTGGCAAATACATCCACTGGTGATTGTGAGGGACCTTTTAAAATGAATAAAGGAACAGTAATATTCTCATTATTAAACAGCTGATAAAGAAATCACTTGCTAACATTTTAAACACACACACACACACACACACACACACACTTTGCACTGGTGTGAACGACTGCAGGGCAATGGAGAATCAGCCACCTAGGACTGCAGCCAAACTGCCGGCAGCACTGCTAGACAGTAACTATCACTAGAGGTACTCTCTCTATCTCCTTGCGGATTTAGTCCCAGATTCTCACATGTAAACCCAGGAGTAACTTTATGTATGAGAGTTCAAATTAGGCACGTGCATAAACATTTGCAAGATCAGGGCCTCACTTTGAAGAACAATAGCAAAGCAGAACATTGAGAATCTACCCATTACAGATGAGAGCTGTCTGCCCCTATTAGATGGGCAGGTGGGGGTAGTCTCTGAAACAGACCCCAGAGCATGATACATTCCTTGTCTGGTTCCATGTCGGCTGGGAGCCTGCACTGTAGGAGTGTGACCTTATTTTCAGGCTGCATTGTGGATCTGATCCAAAGTTTGCGGAAGTCAATAGGAGGCTTTTCACTGTGTCTATTGAACTAAATGGGCATTCTCCCATTGTCTCCGCTGGCCTTTGGATCAGATCCCCCAGTATGGTGTGTGTGTATGTGTGTGTGAGATGAATGGCCTTAATACCAAGACTGAGACATCTTCCATCCTGGCTAGGCCTTGGCCGAACAGAGATGTGCAATTATTAAGACTGCAAGTCTGTCATGGAGGTCATGGAAGTCACTGATTCTGTGATCTTCCAGGACCTCCGTGACTTCCACAGCTGCAGCGGCCGGCGCCAGCTACTCAGTTGGCAGCAGCGGCTCCAGGCACCAGCGCTCCAAGTGCATGCCTGGGGTGGCAAGCCGTGGGGGGTGCCCTGCCGGTCCCTGCGAGGGCAGCAGGTAGGCAGTCTTCAGCGGCGCACCTGTAGGAGGTCCGCCAGTCCTGCAGATTCGGCGGCAATTCAGCAGCGGGTACCCCGAAGTCACGTGACCGGCAGACCTCCCACAGGCAAGCCGCCGAATCCGTGGGACCGGGGACCTCCCGCAGGCATGCCGCCAAAGGCAACCTGCCTGCTATGCTTGGGGCGGCAAAAAAGCTAGAGCTGCCCCTGTCAGTCGGCCCTGGGGACAGCCACACCGGCTGCTGCTGGAGTGGCTGTGGGGCCATCCGCTTGGGTGGCCCCATGGCCAGCTGCACGGGCCACTGCTCGGGCGGCCCCAGGCAGCTGGCCCCAGAGACTGCCCAAGCAGTGGCCCATGTGGCTGGCTCTGGGGACCACCCGAGCAGCAATCCTGGAGGCGGCCCTGGGGACTGTCAGAGAAGCAGNATAATATGCTGTGCTTGGCCACTTGGCTGTTAGGACACATCTGAAGGAAAGCTGCATCCTCAAACTTGCATGGAATCTACCCAAAGCATGGCTATTTGCTTCACTCTATGAAGACCACAGAAGAAACAAAACGAAGAAGGTGTCTGGTATGTTGTTAAAAAAAAAACCCAACAACAACAACAACTACCACCATGTCCAATCTAAATCCTCTTAGTCTGGCTGTGCTGTACTCACATTATAACAACAACAGCACCAGAGTAACATGAAGGAATTTAGGGAGGGAGGCTCCTTTCTCTTCAATAAGTGGATCCCATCTTTAACCTCCGGATGAGAGTGCATTGAATAATAGATCTAAGACATTTGATACAAGACAGCTGCATTCAGATGATCCAGCTGTGTTCTACAATCTTTTAAGTAAAACAAACCAACAGAGCAATTTAGGGCGCGCTATTTAGCTGCGCTACAGATCCAACCTCATTCCTGCTCTGTGGAAATTTGACCTCAGTCTGAAGGAAAAAAAAGAATAGTCCTCTTTTGGAACAAGTTTACAGTAGACCCAAGCACTTCCTAGGAAGAACAGAGACCCCTCAACTCCCACTGAAGTCAAAGGGAACCACTCATCACTAGAGCTGGGTGGGAAGTTGGTTCTCTGTCCTTTGAACATTTTTAAGATTTTAAAAAAATTTCTCATTCTGCATTGGGACAAAACTGAGACCTTTCACATTGTTTTTACTGAAAAGCCAGGGGGACCCAGGCCTGTGGCTATAGCACTCACTTGGGATATTGGAAACATAGGTTCAAGCCCAAGTTCTGAATCAGGTAGAGAAGCGACTTAAATCTGAGTCTCCTACTTCTCAGGTAAGTGTCCTAGTCAATTGGCTGTTTTGGAGTAGGTCTCTTTCTTGCTGATTTTGACCAGAAAAATCTCCCACCCTCTTTTTTTTTTTTTTTTTTTTTTTTGTGTGTTTTTTTTTTAAACCAGAAATAGCATCCTGGACTTGAGAAAATTTAGTTGAAATTGATACATTTCCACCAGTTTTGTTTTCAGCAAATCAGCATTTTCCAACAAAACTGTTGCGTCAAAAAAAATCCTGACCAGTTCTCCTCATCACCGGATAATATTGTTAGCTGTGCTCTGACTGCAGGACTGAAGGATATGGCAGAGTATTTAAAGTTGAGGACTCTTCTTCCAGTAGGGTCTTGGAGTGGTACAGCTTCCAGTTTGGTTATAAATGATGAGCATTGGCATCCTGCAGCCCAGACCATTTAAATGAGCCATTCTTTAGAGAAAGGGCCATCAGAAAAGTCATTTTTGTACTGTGATCTCCACTATGTGTATGCTCCTGACACCATCTATAATTACTGAGAACTTTAAGTTCATTAAAAAAAAACCCCACAGCTGTCTGGACTAATTTTTAAAGCCATAGATTAGGAAGTACAGCAGGATGTGTTGCTCTAATGTAAGAGTATCATTATGGAAAATTAAACTAATTTTTCCAAGCTGCTTACTGACAGGTGGCAGTACAGTTTGCACACAGAAAGCTTCATGCATGGGAGAATTTCTTCAAAGGGTTCCCCTGTTTTTCAGCCCTTTCCAAACTACTGTTGGTTTTTTTAATTTTAGGGAACTGAGAAGGAGACCAACATTGGTTTTTCATCTGGGCCCAGATCTGTAAAAGGTATTTAGACAGCTAACTTCCATTGATTACAATTGGAGTTAGCCACCTAACTACCTTTGAGGACTTGGGCCCTTGTGTTCTGATTCTTTTCCCACTTATACTGCTATGAATGAGGAGTAACAAGACTGAAGTCAATAGATTTGCACATCTGCAAAAACATTATTAGGTCCCAAATCCAACCAAGCATTTCAGCAAGTGTTTAAGCACATGGCTTATCCCATTGTTGTGCGCTTCAGTGCATCGCTGCCTTAGGGCAAGAGTTCTCATCACCATCCAGGATTGAGCCCTAAATGAGAGAAGAACTGAGACCCATAAGATGAACTGAAAGATCTGAACGGAATTCTAAACCAGTGTAAGAAAACAAAATTAAAACTGAAGCCAAATATATCCAAGGAAATCAATTGGCAATGCAAAATGACTTCTGAAGTCAGCATGAGTCTTTCTGCTAATTGTGATGGAGGTTAGATTCATTTCTTTAATGAGTTAAGAATGGCATCTTGACTGAGACATGGCAAAGCCATAAGTAGAAGCCAGTCTTGACTCTCATGCCCCATTTTAACCACAGGACAACATTCAGATCTGGCATTAAAATGCATATGCAAAAATCTCAAACAAAAATCTTATTCACAGAAACTATGAAGATTTTGCCCCAATCAGGATTGAGACCCAGTTTTGTCGGGCACTGTCCAAATGTCGATGTAGAGAATGTCCCTACACCAAGGAGCTTGTGATCTCCGTCGTCTATCTGGTAAAGCATGTGTCATTTATACAGTACACAGTGGCTGGCCATGAGCTGAGATCGCACAGAAGAAACTGTTGAAACAATCACTCAATACTGCATCAATACCGGCTTTATTATAATTTAGTACTCAGTCTGACTAGAGATCCAGAAGGCTGCAACATTCTGTCTCAAGAAAGGCCTGGAAAAAGAGACACTAATTAACATGGACCCAACCTGCAAAGTTTGTATGCAGGCCCAAAGTTTCCCAGTGCTCAGGGCTGTGTTCAGGTCTGGGGGTTTGTTCTCGGTGGATATCATGAGGAAAGGCAAAGAGAAAGAAAACACTGGATTCAGAAAAATGGAGAGTAGCTGGCATAGAAAAGACCCAGGGGACTTTTTCTGCTGCCCTGTGGAAGTAAAGGGCAGTTTGAAAATTGACAGTACTCTTTGTAAAGACTTCAGATCCAAATGGGCAGCAGCATCGGCTAAAAGGCTGGCTTATTTATACAGCAGACAGGTAAATTATCCTAACTATGCACTAAAAGCAGGCAACCCTTGTGGGTACTATAGATGAGCAGTTGCATGGAGGCACCAAAGAGAAAAAAAAAACACTAAACAAGTGCAAAGGTCTCATATCTTTGATCCCAGTCTGAGGCACCTTATAATGTACTCATCTCCCCCAAAGCTGCCAGGCTGATGTAGGCAAACGTCTGAGCCAAGCTGGGTAAGAACATTTAATTCAAATTGACGTCTACCTCAGAACAAAACTCAAAGTTTGCCAGGCAGCAATGCCTGAGCACAAGGAAGTGACTCTGCATGAAGTCATGGTATATTTTTACATATTACATGGTAAAGCATGGCTGCCTCCACAGATGGTACCTACTGGGATGAATGATATGACTTATGTAGATATTGAAGCTCATCAACCAGTTGTACTAGGAACAAGGAGGACAGGCAAGTGACACATGAAGGGATCTGAGAAACTAGACATTTTTGCTTTGTAAATGTCTGTGATCCTTCCTGGAGACTTTTCTTTAGTGTTTTCTTGTTTGGCTGTGGTCTTAATCGCAAATAAACATCATTCTGTAGATTCCAGTGTCTCTATGTCTGGAAAAAAACATAATACTAGCCAAACATCTGCTAAGATGGTAATATCGTAATATAAACCAAGGCCCTGATCTCAGAAATATCTATGCATGGGACTAACTTTATGCATGTCAGTTTAACAATCCTGTTAAGTTAAAGGAGTAAAATTAAGCACATACTTAAGTATTTGCAGACCTGGAGCCCAATCATTGTCAGAGAACAAATCTGTATCTGACCAGGAGGAAAAAAAAAAAAAAAGAGAGAGAGAGAGGTTGGCGATTAGTATTGAAAATATTTGACAAAAAAAAAGCAAAACCTCCAACTCTAAAAATATGGGTTGGGCATAATCACCACCATTCATTGAAGATAGTTGTAACACTTAAACTCCTTTATGAAATCAGATATCTCCACCCAAACCCATATCAGCCTCCACACAAACCCAGGCACATGCTCCCACCCAAAACCAAGGCACAGGCAAGACACATGTGGGTAGAGAGGTTTCATTAGCTATTGCTTTGTGAAGGTTTATGAAAAGCAAGAGAAAATACCAGAGAAGCAGGAACAGAATGCCAAAGACACAGCCTGCCAAAGCAGATCCTGAGAAAAGCCTACAGAGAAAACTTTGGGTTACTGCTGTCTGAAAAGCGGCTTGGAACTATAAGCAAAGGAACTATCTCCTGTTTGATACCTGCTGGGTTCAGGGAATCAGGACTTTGTAGATTTGTGTGTAAACAAACAGGATTGCGTTAAAGAAAACGCTTGACTCCATCATCAATTTCTCCTCCTAACAGAAGCTACCCACAGGACCCTGAATTTCGCTAACCACTCAGGTCAAAAGGAGAGTAACAATAGCCAATATGGTGCCCACCACTGATCCTAAAATAGAGGCCAACATCAGGTCAGACTCGGAGAAAACATAAGGAACAAATTTGGATTTAATAAAAATGATTTGCTTTTTGAAAAAAAATGCAATGGTTTGCTGGGAGTGCAGGGCTTGTAATATATGTCTACATTCAAACTATTCAAATATAGTTCTGTGTAGCTGGTACAGACAACAGAAGAAAAACAACAAAAAGAGGATCCACTTCTTGCAAAAGGAATGTTTACAGAAGGTGTAAAAAGGAGCTATACATGCTGAAGGTAGCCAAATGTCTATGGCCCTGGCGTGCGAATTTAGTTTGTTTCCATCCCAAACAAACCTAACCTTAAGTGATTTTTCAGTATGTATTATATAGGTATATTTCACATTCCAGTGGCTATTTTACTGAACGTTGCCAAAATCCATCCCCAACAAGAATACTTGTTAAATGTGCAGTTATTCTCAAACCGGCCATTAGGTACAGGGCTTTTTCCCTTCTCAACCATTTTGGTTTAAAACCTGTACTCATAACCTTGTATATCCATCATATGTGTTTTCCCAACTACTGTCTGTCTATGGAGTTACACTGGACAGAAGAATTCATCTTACTTTATGGAGAATAAAACACACACACTCAGAGCTGAATTCTTTCAGTTTAACTCCACTGATGTTGACAGAGTTACACAGCTATAGTGTCTGGCTAAATTACTGTCTGGTGTAACAGAAGCAGATCCTTAATAGCTGGACTGTAGTGGATGGTAACAACTTATAGGTAGTGCCGGGAAATTTTTGTCTAGACATAGGGTTCATGAAGTTCTTTCCATATAGTATACATTGTAATTCCCACATTTCCCTGATCCCCTGTTGTCATTAAATTAAATGTCCATTTAACTCTGCAAAATCCAGGCATCAGGTTAGGAAGATGGGCACCTCAGATGGGACCTTCCTTATTTTGACTGAGAATCACTTTACAGACACCCATTAGATTAATTCAGTGCATCCAGAATCTGGATCAATCTGCAGATAATTCAACCCTTAAAAAAATAAAATCATTCTTCTTGGGGATGCCATCTTTTCAGGGCCGGCTCTAGGCACCAGCAAAACAAGCTGGTGCTTGGGGCGGCACACTTTTAGGGGCGGCATGGCCGGCGCCAGAATGCCGCCCCTAAAAATGTGCCCCGTCCACCCTAGCTCACCTCCGCTGCTGCTGCCACGGCGCGCGAAACAGCTGATTCGCGCGCCGCTGCTCCCCCTCCCTCCCAGACTTGAGAGCCTGGGAGAGAGGGGGAGAAGCGGCACCCGCGCCACGGCCACTCGGAGTCTCCCCCTCCATCCTTCCCTCCCTCCCGCCCAGGCTCTCAACCCTGGGTGGGGGGGAGACTCCGAGTGGCCGCGGAGCGGGCGCCGCTTCTCCCCCTCCCTCCCTCCTAGGCTTGAGAGCCTGGGGGGAGGAGGCAGGGCTGCGGATTTGGGGAAGGGGCGGAGTTGAGGCGGGGCCGGGGGTGGGGTAATTAAAGAATGGGGGGGGCGGCCAAAATTGTTTTTGCTTTGGGCGGCAAAAATCCTAGAGCCGGCCCTGCATCTTTTGAATGAGGCTCATGGTCACTAAAGATCCCATGGCACATTTTGTAAGAGCATGGGTGTGGGGCAGGGTATCCCAACTGAATTCCAACTTCAGGAATTACACAGCAACCCATTTAACCACCCCCTTGTGTCCTAGTCCATCTCAATAAACTATGCCCAGGCTTAGTAGGTATACCCCTTCATTCTCAGCACATGTAAACCCGCTCTGCTGACTACTTCACTGCATCACACCACCTATGTAAAAATCACTATTCAAAATTCACCATTTATATTTGAATAAAAATGACCGCAACACACATCCCTCATCTCTCTCAGAATGTTTCATCTTTGCTCTAGTCACTCACAGGGCTTTGGTGTCATGGGATCCTCACATTAAACTTTCAAAGGTTGTTGGATATGCACAGATCAGAGTAAACACAGAAATGTAGTCATTCTGCAACAACAATCAGCAATTCGGTCTCTTGTGGACTGAACAATGCCCCTGTCTTCCAGGGAGGGATTTTTCACCAGTTTTCCTTGACATGGCTTAACTATTAACTTCAGAGCTGCTTAAAACAATCATGTGGCTGGGGACAGGACTGATAAGAATTTTGATACATACTATTGAATTTTGTGATGCTCTGAATAACTAGATAACTTCTACACTGATAATGCACCAAATACCAGTAACAACTCCGCACACGTTACAAACACCTAGGATCTGATTCTCCATTGGCCAGCAATTTGGGCCATCATTGATACCACTGCAAACTGAGTGCAGAAATGGGCATAAGCTGCTACCGAATCCGAATGGTAATTTTTGAATACCCACTTTTGCACTCTCATTGTCTGGGTGTAAATGACTGCACAAGGTGCAGAGGAAAAGTGAATCAGGCCCTCTGTGTTTATAACAATGTGTAAAGTTCATCAAAGTGGTCTCTGATGTAGTGTATTAGCCTTTCATCTCTTGAGACACGAGTTCCAATATCTCAGTGCAAATAGGTTTGTTGGTCTTCCAAGTTGCTTCCTGGCATTTATCTCCATCATAAAACCACCAGCCTGACTGTTGGTCTCGTCTCAAGAGAGGCTCAGGAATGGAACAGCAGAGAACACTGCAGGTCAGAATTAAGGTGCATTGGCAAATTTCCATTGTGGTCCAGGACAGGAACAGTAGTGGATATTACAGGTCATGTTTGAGGTTTATTGGCAGTGCCCTATGTGGGTACAGGACTAGAATAATGAGGCTGGGGTCTTCAGGGCAGAGCTGAGGTATATATCTGGCTCTTTGCCTAAGCCTTCCCCAGTCACCTCCAATTTAATGAGCACCAGATTCACATAAACTGCAACAACAAATGGAAGAAAAAATCATTGGGGATAGCAAAGTGAGTGACAAAACCTCCACATATTTCCAGCGAACAACAGCCAGGACACAACAGTAATCTCTTTCCCAGCCTAGAGAATAACCATCCCAAGTGATCCTTGCTTTCGGAGGAACAGAGACAACGCTGATAATGGGTCACATGAAATCAATGGAGCTATGATGACTTCCATCAGCCCTGAACTGGAACTCGTCTCCAATCACCCTACTGATTACTGACAGCTGAAATTGTGGGGCTTTTTTCACCACCCAGCTTTACACTGGAGTAACTCCTGTGGAGTTACCCCTGCCTAAAACAGGCAGAATGCAGTGGTGAATCAGGTCAGTCATCAATCACATTCAAAGTGCTAAACTCCCTTTCTTTCCTTTTACTTTTGCTACCCAGCATAATTGTCACATTTCATTTTCCCTCCCCCTCCTAATCCATTTTGCTAATTTGTACAGCTGGGAACAGGAAGGGGAGAAAAACTCTGATGCTGCAATTGCTGATTCCCTCGAGAAACCCTTAAAAAGTGCCATTAGCTGGCGTGCAAATCTTTCATGTCATCCGACAAGGTCTTTGAAGGCACTATGTTCAACATCCATTTTTATAACCCCAATTAAAAAAAAAGTTGTGATTCCTTCCAATTGGGCTCTCTTCCAGGTGTAAAGCAAAATCATATTTGCTTCTCGAGTCACTACTAATCAGCCAGACTTCAACATTGGGGTTTTAGATACATAATCTTCCTTCACATCAGAATTCAAAATGACACAAAAGGTTATTTCAATAAGGGAACATCATAACTCATAATTCCTGCCCCCTCCCCACCACATGCCTGTATGGTAGGTTGTATAGACAATTTGCAAACATATTTTATGTCAGGTGTGTCTGTCAGGTGTGGGCAGGATATCAGATTTGTGTTTGTACATTTGCTTCCTTTGTCTTTTTAAAAGGACAAAAATATAGATTTGTCCCTTAGCCCAGTAAAGCAGGGAATGAATAATACCAAGTGAAGGCAGTTTAAACAGCTGAAAGCTAACTTTACCAGTGTCCTTAATTATACACCGAGTCCTGAAGCAAGAAGACAGAAATGTTAGCAATAGCTTGCCCCCAGCCTATGGCATGGTTTCTTATATAGGGCAGTTTCTATGGACAGCATTTCCTGAAGGAGAAAGGGGCCTGTTGGATTTCCAAATATTGAGGGCCAGATCCTCAGCTGGCATAAATCAACATAGCCCCACCAAAGTCAGTGGAGCTACACTGATTTGCACAGGCAATGCATCTCAGACTTGATTCACTATTCCAATTTTTACTCCTCGTGATTTCAATGGAGACATGCCTGCATATGAATGGAGGAAGGCCACATTCATAGAATCATAGGACTGGAAGGGACCTCGAGAGGTTATCTAGTCCAGTCCCCTTCACTTATGGCAGGACTAAGTATTATCGAGACCATTCCTGACTGGTGTTTGTCTAACCTGCTCTTAAAAATCTCCAAGGATTGAGATTTCACAACCTTCCCTAGGCAATTTATTCCATTGAATCAGACCTGCTCTCTGCCCTGCTACAGAACAGTTCTTCCTCATCCTGAGATAACACAAAAGACTCTTCCAAGAAAATGCCCCAATGCTTGGAAGCTGAAGCTAGCCAAATTCAGACTAGAAATAAGATGGACATTTGTAATAGTGAGGGTTATTATTAGAACTACATACCTAAGGAGATGGTGGAGTATCATTAAGTCAAGAGTGGATGTCTTTCTAAAAGAGATGCTGTAGCTCAAACAGAAGTGATGGGCTTGGTGACATTCTCTGGCTTGTGTTATAGACTAGATGATCATAATGATCTCTTCTAACCTTAAAATCTGAGCCTCTATGAATAAATCTTCCTTTTATTTTCCTAACGTACTCTGTAGATTTCCTGGGGAAACAGATGCTCTTTTATTAGCTACTCCTTCTTACAAGGGTTTTCTCCTCAACTACCCACTGGATTTTGGATACTTGTCTTGGTTCCTCTATGAACTTGGGCCTCATTTTTCCCACTTGTAACATGGGAATAATGGTATTTACCTACCTCATAGGACTAGTGTGAGAATTAAATCATATTTGTAACCGTGTTTTGGGATTCTTGGGAGAAAGGCACTATATGGCTGCAAAGCATTATTTATTATGATGAGTCTGAAACTTGTGACATGTTTTAGATCTTACAAATGACAACATAGTGGGTCCCGGTACCAGTCCCCAGAAAAACATCCCCCTGATCTATTGTTTTATGGTTCGGTTCACTCTTGCCTCTGATAGCTGATCAAAAGGTCTGATTCTGATCTCACTTACACTGGTTTTACAGTGACTGGTGTCACGCCACTGATTCAGTGGAGTTACTCCTGATTAGGGCTTAGTAATGAACACTTCCAAGAAACACTGAATCCCTGCTCTTGCCATTAAAGTCACCAGCCCAGATCTGCAACTGGTGTAAATCAATGTAACTCCATTAATGTCAATGAAACTCTGCTGATTTAGACCAGCTGAGGCTCTGGCCCACTGAGGATGGAGGGTACACTCAGGGTATATCTACACTACGAAATTAGTTCAAATTTATAGAAGCCGGTTTTATAGAAATCGGTTGTATACAGCCGATTGTGTGTGTCCCCACATAAAATGCTCTAAGTGCTCTAGTCGGCGGACCGCGTCCACAGTACCGAGGCTAGCGTCGACTTCCGGAGCATTGCACTATGGGTAGCTATCCCACAGCTATCCCACAGTTCCCGCAGTCTCCGCCGCCCGTTGGAATTCTGGGTTGAGATCCCAATGCCCGGATGATGCAAAACAGTGTCGCGGGAGGTTCTGGGTACATGTCGTCAGGCCCCTCCCCCTCCATCACAGCAACGGCAGACAATAGATTCGCGCCTTTTTACCTGGGTTACCTGTGCAGACAACATACCACGGCAAGCATGGAGCCCGCTCAGCTCACCGTCACCATATGTCATCTGGGTGCCAGCAGACGTGGGACTGCATTGCTACACAGCAGCAGCTGCTAACTGCCTTTTGGCGGTAGACGGTGTAGCATGACTAATAGCCGTGGGGCTGGCAGCCGTAGGGCTGCATTGCACCAGCCCCTTGCCTTTTGGTGGAAGATGGTATATTATGACTGGTATCGGTCGTCGTCGTACTGCAGTGGCTGTCAATCATGGGCACCTGGGCAGACATGCTACTGTCTTGATGATGATGGCTATCAGTCGTAGTATACTATTTTCTGCCAATTGCCCAGTATTGTCTGCTAAGCACCCAGAAGAGGCCGAGGGCGATCTGGGTGCTGGCAGATGTGGGGCTGGCAGACGTGGGGCTGCATTGCTACACAGCAGCAGCCCCTTGCCTTTTGGTAGAAGATGGTATATTATGACTGGTATCCATCGTCGTCGTACTGCAGAGGCTATCAGTCATGCTGCACCGTCGGCTGCCAGCTTAAGATGTAAAAAATAGATTTGTTCTGTATTCATTTTCTTCCCCTCTCTCCGTGAAATCAACGGCCTGCTAAACCCAGGGTTTTCAGTTTAATCTTTGGGGGGACCATTCTGTGTGACAGTTGTTTGTGTTTCTCCCTGATGCACAGCCACCTTTCTTGATTTTAATTCCCTGTACCTGTATGTCATGTCGTCACTCGGCCCGCCATCCCTCCCTCCTTCCCCTGGTCCATCAGATACTAGTTTCGCGCCTTTTTTCAGACCAGGCGGCATAGCTAGCACTGGGATCATGGAGCCCACTCATATCACCGTGGCAATTATGAGCACTATGAACACCACGCGCATTGTCCTGGAGTATATGCAGAGCCAGGACATTCCAAGGCGAAACCCGGACCAGCCGAGGAGGCGATTGCAGCGCGGCGAAGAGAGTGATGAGGAAATTGACATGGACATAGACCTCTCACAAGGCACAGGCTCCAGCAATGTGGAAATCATGGTGTCACTGGGGCAGGTTCATGGCGTGGAACGCCGATTCTGGGCCCGGGAAACAAGCACAGACTGGTGGGACCGCATCGTGCTGCAGGTGTGGGACGATTCCCAGTGGCTGCGAAACTTTCGCATGCGTAAGGGCACTTTCATAGAACTTTGTGACTTGCTTTCCCCTGCCCTGAAGCGCCAGAATACCAGGATGAGAGCAGCCCTCACAGTTGAGAAGCGAGTGGCGATAGCCCTGTGGAAGCTTGCAACGCCAAACAGCTACCGGTCAATCGGGAATCAATTTGGAGTGGGCAAATCTACTGTGGGGGCTGCTGTGATCCAAGTTGCCAGGGCAATGAAAGACCTGGTGATATCAAGGGTAGTGACTCTGGGCAACGTGCAGGCAATAGTGGATGGTTTTGCTGAAATGGGATTCCCAAACTGTGGTGGGGCCATAGACGGAACCCATATCCCTATCTTGGCACTGGAGCACCAAGCCACCAAGTACATAAACCGCAAGGGGTACTTTTCAATGCTGCTGCAAGCCCTGGTGGATCACAAGGGACGTTTCACCAACATCAACGTAGGATGGCCGGGAAAGGTACATGATGCTCGCGTCTTCAGGCACTCTGGTCTGTTTCGAAAGCTGGAGGAAGGGACTTTCTTCCTGGACCAGAAAGTAACCGTTGGGGATGTTGAAATGCCTATCGTGATCCTTGGGGACCCAGCCTACCCCTTAATGCCATGGCTCATGAAGCCGTACACAGGCAGCCTGGACAGGAGTCAGGACCTGTTCAACTATAGGCTGAGCAAGTGCTAAATGGTGGTGGAATGTGCATTTGGACGCTTAAAAGCGCGCTGGCGCAGCTTACTGACTCGCTCAGACCTCAGCGAAAAGAATATCCCCATTGTTATTGCTGCTTGCTGTGCGCTCCACAATATCTGTGAGAGTAAGGGGGAGACATTTATGGCGGGGTGGGAGGTTGAGGCAACTCACCTGGCCGCTGATTATGCGCAGCCAGACACCAGGGCGGTTAGAGGAGCACAGCAGGGCACGGTGCGCATCAGAGAAGCTTTGAAAACGAGTTTTGTGACTGGCCCAGGCTACGGTGTGAAACTTCTGTTTGTTTCTCCTTGATGAACCCTCCAACCGCCCCCGACCCGGTTCACTCTACTTCCCTGTAAACCAACCACCCCACCCTCCCCTCCCCACTTCGAGCACCGCTTGCAGAGACAATAAAGTCATTGTTATTTCACATTCATGCATTCTTTATTAATTCCTCACACAGGTAGGGGGATAATTGCCAAGGTAGCCTGGGATGGGTGGGGGAGGAGGGATGGAAAAGGACACACTGCATTTTAAAACTTTAACTCTTATTGAAGGCCAGCCTTCTGATGCTTGGGCGATCATCTGGGGTGGAGTGACTGGGTGGCCGGAGGCCCCCCCACCGTCTTCTTGGGCGTCTGGGTGAGGAGGCTATGGAACTTGGGGAGGAGGGCTGTTGGTTACACAGGGGCTGTAGCGGAGGTCTCTGCTCCTGCTGCCTTTGCTGCAGCTCAACCATATGCTGGAGCATATCAGTTTGATGCTCCAGCAGATGGAGCATTGACTCTTGCCGTCTGTCTGCAAGCCGACGCCACCTATCATCTTCAGCCCCCCACTTGCTCTTTTCATCCCGCCATTCAGCCCGCCACCTCTCCTCTCGTTCATATTGTGCTTTTCTCATGTCCGACATTGACTGCCTCCACGCATTCTGCTGTGCTCTATCAGCGTGGGAGGACATCTGGAGCTCCGTGAACATATCGTCCCGCGTCCTCCGTTTTCTCTTTCTAATGTTCACTAGCCTCTGCGAAGGAGAAACATTTGCAGCTGGTGGAGGAGAAGGGAGAGGTGGTTAAAAAAAAAAAGACACATTTTAGAGAACAATGGGTACACTTTTTCGTTACAAGGTCGCATTTTTCCTCTGCCTGCCGGTTTGGTATGAGAGATCACTCACGCAGTGCCAGGCAACATATTTCGACTTGCAGGCAGCCATGGTAAGCCACAGTCTTTTGGCTTTTTTAACCTTCTTAACATGTGGGAATGGTTTCAAACAGCAGCGCATTTCCCATATCAAGGATGAATTGGGTTGGCCATTTAAAATGGGTTTTCAATGTAAAAGGAGGGGCTGCGGTTTCTGGGTTAACATGCAGCACAAACCCAACTACCCCTCCCACACACACACTCCCGATTCTCTGGGATGATCACTTCACCCCTCCCGCCACCGCGTGGTTAACAGCAGGGAACATTTCTGTTCAGAAGAGCAGGAACGGGCACCTCTGAATGGCCCCTTAATAAAATCACCCCATTTCAACCAGGTGACCGTGAATGATATCACTCTCCTGAGGATAACAAAGAAAGATAAGGAATGGATGTTGTCTGCATGCCAGCAAACACCGGGACCATACGCTGCCATGCTTTGTTATGCAATGATTCCAGACTACGTGCTATTGGCCTGGCGTGGTAAAGTGTCCTACCATGGTGGACGGGATAAGGCAGCCCTCCCCAGAAACCTTTTTCAAAGGCTTTGGGAGTACAGGAAGGAGAGCTTTCTGGAGATGTCCCTGGAGGATTTCCGCTCCATCCCCATACAAGTTAACAGACCTTTCCAGTAGCTGTACTGGCCGCGATTGCCAGGGCAAATTAATCATTAAACACGCTTGCTTTTAAACCATGTGTTATATTTACAAAGGTACACTCTCCAGAGGTCTCCTGTGTGCCCTCAGGGTCTTGGGTGAGTTCGGGGGTTACTGGTTCCAGGTCCAGGGTGACAAACATATCCTGGCTGTTGGGGAAACCGGTTTCTCCACTTCCTTGCTGCTGTGAGCTACCTACAGTACCTCCATCCTCATCTTCCTCGTTCCCCAAACCCTCTTCCCTGTGTGTTTCTCCATTGATGGAGACTCATAGACTCATAGACTTTAAGGTCAGAAGGGACCATTATGATCATCTGGTCTGACCCCCTGCATGCTGCAGGCCACAAAACAGTCCCTACCCTTCCCTTGACTCTGCTGATGAAGTCCCCAAATCCTGTGTCTTGTTGACTTCAATTGGCAGAGAACCCTCCTGCTAGCTATCCCTGCCCCATGCTGCGGAGGAAGGCGAAAAACCTCCAGGGCCTCAGCCAATCTACCCTGGAGGAAAATTCCTTCCTGACCCCAAATATGGCGATCAGTAAGACCCCGAGCATGTAGGCAAGAGTCTCCAGCCTGACCCTTGTTAGCCATTATACTATTTACCTGCTATTGCTTGGTATTCCTCAGCTAATATGTTTTACCATTAAACCATTCCCTCCATAAACTTATCTAATTTAATCTTAAAACCAGACAGGTCCCTCGCCCCCACCGTTTCCCTCGGAAGGCCGTTCCAATATTTCACCCCTCTGACGGTCAGAAACCTTCGTCTAATTTCAAGCCTAAACTTCCCCACTGCCAGTTTATATCCATTCGTTCTCGTGTCCACATTAGTACTAAGCTGGAATAATTCCTCTCCCTCCCTTGTATTTATCCCTCTGATATATTTAAAGAGAGCAATCATATCCCCCCTCAGCCTTCGTTTTGTCAGACTAAAGAGCCCGAGCTCCTCTAGTCTCCTTTCATACGACAGGTTTTCCATTCCTCTGATCATCCTAGTGGCCCTTCTCTGCACCCGTTCCAATTTGAGTTCATCTTTTTTTAAACATGGAAGACCAGAACTGCACACAGTACTCCAAATGAGTCATAGCACACGGTTGGGGTAGTGGTGGCTGCACCCCCTAGAATGGCATGCAGCTCCGCGTAGAAGCGGCAAGTTTGCGGCTCTGCCCCGGACCTTCCATTTGCTTCTCTGGCTTTGTGGTAGGCTTGCCGTAGCTCCTTAATTTTCACGCAGCACTGCTGTGTGTCCCTGTTATGGCCTTGGAGACCTTTTCTAATACTTTGCCATTTCTTTTACTGCTACGGAGTTCAGCTAGCACTGATTCATCTCCCCATATGGCGAGCAGATCCCGTACCTCCCGTTCAGTCCATGCTGGAGCTCTTTTGCGATCCTGGGACTCCATCATGGTTACCTGTGCTGATGAGCTCTGCGTGGTTACCTGTGCTCTCCACGCTGGGCAAACAGGAAATGAAATTCAAACCTTCGCGGGTCTTTTCCTGTCTACCTGGTCAGTGCATCTGAGTTGAGAGTGCTGTCCAGAGCGGTCACAATGAAGCACTGTGGGATAGCTCCCCGAGGCCAATAACGTCGAATTCCATCCACACTACCCCAATTCCGACCCGCAAAGGCCGATTTTATCGCTAATCCCCTCGTCGAAGGTGGTGTAAAGAAACCGGTTTAAAGGGCCCTTTAAGTCGAAAGAAAGGGCTTCGTCGTGTGAATGTGTCCAGGCTTAATTCGATTTAACGCTGCTAAAGTCGACCTAAACCCGTAGTGTAGACCAGGCCTCAGCAGCAATCAGAAGCTAGCTTTATCTTGCAGGATCAGGCCCTTAAAATGGTGAGATCAGAATCAGGCCTATGCTGACTGCTCCTCTTTCCCTGTGTGTTCCTTGCTGCCACATGTAATTCTGGCAGGTAGGCACCATCATCAATTCATATGTCTAACCAGGGCTGGTGCAAGGATATTTTGTGTCCTAGGCGAAATTTCCACCTTGTGACCCTCGGAGCATGTATGTGGCACGCTATAGCCATAGATCTCAAATGCTTTACAAAAGCAGGAAAGTTTCATTGTACTTGTGTTACAGATGGGGAAACTGAGGCACAGAGCCACCCTGACTTACCCGAGATGACACAGTAAGTCAGGGGCAGAGCTGGGCAAAGAACGCAGGTTCTACTCATTCCTAGGTCTGTACCCTTTTCACTGAATCCTGCTGCCTGCTTCCCTCCTGGGTACAGTGTTGGGAAGAGAGAGGCAATCTGCTACTTTTCCCTTGGTCTCTCTACTGCAGCAATGGGGCTGTTGCCGGGTTATTTGATGAGCAGGCCCTGGCTCTCTCCTCTGCCCCAAAGCATTTATAACAGAATTAATCTGGAGACAGGTGCGGTCTGTCCTTCAGTTGTGACCCAAAGGCCAATGGAAGTTTTGGATCTGTGTCTTGGTCACTCAGCAAAGCTGCAGATGTCCTAACCTCTCCCCACATGTCAGCCCCCTCCCTTCCCCCACCGCCCTTGGCCTGTCGGGCTCCCCAGTGCACCGTGACCTGCCCCCGTGACCTGACACCACATGGAAGGCAGCGCCCGGCTGGACCCCAGGCTGATCCACAGCGGCCCCTTTCCGGGCAGCTGTGCGTTGGCACCCCAAGGCAGGGACCCCCCCTGCCCCCATGCAGCCCCAGGGGATGCGAGTAGCCAGGCCCCCCGGCCCGCTCACTGGCCACTCCGGGCTCCATTCCATAGGCCCCAGGCGGAGCTCGCGGCCCCGAAGGTGCCGGTAGCGACGCAGCGCTATGGCCTGCGGGTCGTACCAGGGGCCTGCATGCGACCGACTCTGACACACCATGTGGCCCCGCTCCCAGGGTGGACTCAACCACCACAACCTCTAGCAGAGAATACAGGGCTGCACTTCCCGTCCCCCCCGGCTGGAGAGATGGTATTGTCCGCAGAGCCCTGCGCTCAGCTGGTTGCTGTTCTTTGGGCACTGCTTTTTGGCACCCCCAAATCTTGGCGCCCTAGTTCGCCTAGTGGTTACACCAGCCCTGCGCCCAACATTTGATTTGATAAAAATGCCAGCATTTTACACAAAGTGTAAACAGCGGGAATGTCATTTAAATAGTCCTCTGCTTCTGTGGATGTAGATTCTCAGACCAGCCATGGAAGCCTGAACCTCATCACTAAAGGAAAAAAAAATTAGTGTGTTGTTTCTTACTGCTCGTAGCAATACCTGAATACCCTGCTGCTGAGCAGCTCAGGCACCTTTCCCAACCCCTACAGTGCTCCCCATCTGTGTCCCACCATTCCTCAGAAAAAGCAGGGCTCCTACTGTAATTCCTTTGATCAAGAGACTCAGGGCTTTGTGTCTCCCATCGCTGCAACTTTCTAAAGTATGTGTCTGCTGGAGGAAAAGAAACACTTTAATGTTTACAATGAGAGAGGAACTGTTTATGCTCCATTCTGATGATGTGTTTCTTGGGGGAGAGAGACGGCTCTTGACAACGAGGGATTAAGGGGATCTATTGTACCCTTTTCTGATGTTGCCCACCATTAGATTCCATTTGCATACATCTCACATTCAGGAGCTGGGAGCATAGAAACAGCCATCACACCTGCTACTTCTGTTGGGCAGAGCCATCTTCTAACGGTTAAACGCAGGGTGGCTTTTCACGAATTTGGGGGGAAACTGAAAGTTGCAAAGAGGGGTGTGTGTGTTTGGTTATGAAGGGGAGGGATGGAGGGAAAGAAACAAGAGCAAACATGCATTGGGAGGATTTTCCAAGCCGACAGAGGGCCTGCAAAAGGACAGGCTTTGAATTCTGCATGTTCTTTTAACTAGGCCTCTGATTTGAAGAGGCCCCCAAAACCCTGGTAAGCCTCATTGAACTTGAAAAGCTACAAGCTTCCTTTCTTCCCCATTTGCTTTGTCTTCCCTTATCTCATTCATGTGAGACATTGTCCCTCCTCCACCCTCACCCCCCCCCCCCCGCCATCTATGGGGGAGGAGGGGAAAAGAGAGAGACAGAGACAGACAGCTTGGAATGTTGCAGAGAAGCAACAATGTTATGTCACACACAGAAAACCCAGAGACAATAGTGCAGAGAAATTATAAGTGAGGTACCAGTAGCAACACTGATTTGGCTTTAGATAGAGGCTAATAAAAAGGACCAGGAGCTTTTTCTCTCTCTCTCTCAAGGCTGCATAGACAGTGCAAAAAAGAGCAAAGAAGCTGGAAAAAAAAAAAAAAAAAAAAAAGTCTGGTAAACCATTTTTAGGTCTTGTCTACAGAGGGGATTTGCCCCAGTTACAGCCAGCAGTGATCACTAGTGGAAACTCTTAGTGCAGAAAACCTTCCTTGAAACCAGCAAAAGAAGCACCAGTTCCATTTTTTGGGCATAGGTGACTTTGGCCATCCATTGAAACTACTTGGAAAAATAATTACTTTCTGGCAAAAATTTTGAAACATTTGAGAGTTTTTTTTAATTTCCTGTGAAAATTTTAATTTTTTGACAAGAAAATGAAAACATTTCAGTCTTTGAAAAACATTCAGTAACAATTTTGTTTTTCTGTTAACATTTTTACAAAAAAAACAAACAAACCCAACAACAAAAAACAGATTTCAGGGTTTTCTTTGTTTTGTTTTGAAAACTTCAATAAAAATGAAAAAATTCTGCAAAAGTTTGTTTTGGTTGAACAGCCATTTGTTGTTGAAAAAAAAAATGCCTTGACCAAAAGATGTCCACCAGTAGCTCTGTCATCATTATGGCTCACGCTGGGACAACCATTGGTAAAATCCCCAGTTTAAGCTTGTTCTTCATGCCAGTTTTGAGAGAACTCTCCCAAGGTTGTCAAATCTTGAAATTAAACTGCCTTGACTATACTCCTATGGGATGAAATTTCTCCTGGAGTGGAGAACCATTTACAGTAGGGCTCAACTTCACCAATTCTGGTGCAGCTTAACTGCTATTAGCAACAGTGGGAATGTTTTCTCAAATTCCCTAGTGCAGACAATATATGGGAGTGTAGAAAAGTGCCATCACACAACACTCCCTTGTGACCTAGGGTGGCCCTGCAGGCATCCTGCCTCAGTTTCCCTTTGAGTCCCCAAAATAATTCACATACACCCAAAGTCTTCAAAACAATAGCCAACCCCCTTGGGGACAAAATGTTGAATATAGTTCCAATCCCCAAAAGGCCCCTTTCCACTCACCCCTCACATCTAGAGTTCACAATCCTCCTCCTTGGGACTGTGGTTTTAAGTCCTGGCCTTCCCAGCCCATAGCTTATCCATCAAGTTTAGGGTCTCACAGTCCTCCTTCTTTGAACTGTGCCTTCAGCTACATTCTCCTCAAGACCACCTTCAACAGCTCTTCATTCAGTACACCCTCTCTCTGTCTGGGCTTGGAGCCTCTCTTTTGAGTCAACCACCCCCAGTCACCTGACCACTCCTTGAATCTTCTCAGGTGGGTCTAATTACCTCAAACACCTGTCTGAGACAGCTGGGGAAGAAGGGAGCCTTGCCCTGCCCTATCTATCCTGGCCCCAGTCCCTTAAAGGAAAAATAGCCAGGGTTTCTTCCTATATCTTCCCCCTCCCAGACTCTAACTATTTCCCCAGGACCATCTTCTTCTCACCTTATGTCCATTTTTGGTTATTCTGGAAACGTGGAATGGGATGACTGGCCCCTCCCACAACTTTAAGGGCCAGTACCCCATTACGGGGAGCAACACATACACAGAATTAAGTCCTTTACATGACTCTTATGTGGGTTTTTGCATAGTACAATATATTGCCTTAATATTTTGTACATTATTATCCTAACTGCCTATGCTTCCCCTTGATTAAAAAAGAAAAGATTGAGATTGTATTTAGTGAACACTGAGGAATATTTTAAGTTGATGCTACACCTGACCAATTAACTAAGTACTGGATGTAGAGCATATGGATCAAGAATTCTCCAAGTAATAAGCTCCTATTCATGTTACAGTATTTGTCAACTCCCAGTTATTGGACCGTATTTTACCTTCAGGTGTTGTATGTGTATTAAGCATGTAATGAGTACAATGGGAATTGCCCTGGCTTTTATATGTGAGGGCAACATTTGACCCTGGTGAACTCAAATATTGTTAAATTCTGTAGGGAAGCAGAATGACAATCCCAAATCATTCCAACACATTGCCATATGCAAACTGTGGTTCCAGCTATTAATGATTGTCCACTGAGGGACCTGATGATAGTCTTCAAATATGTTAAGGGCTGTTATAAAGAGGTCTGTGATCAATTGCTCTACATGCCTGCTGAAGCTAGGACAAGAAGTAAAGGGCTTAATCAACAGCAAGGAGATTTAGGTTAGATATAAGGAAAAACTTTCTAACTCTAAGGGTAGCTAAGCTCTGGAACAGGCTCCCAAGGGAGGTTGTGGAATCCCCATCATTGGAGGTTTTTAAGAACAGGTTGGACAAACATCTGTCAGGGAGGGTCTGGGTTTACTGGGTCCTGCCTCAGCACAGGGGTCTGGCCTTGATGACCTCTCAAGGGTCTCTCCCAGCCCCTACATTTCTATGATTCTATTCCTTAGTGAGAAGTTGTCCAGGTAAATCTATTGTGCTAAAGGTGTTTATTTTTCAAAGCAGACATTTCTAGTGAGATTGCTCCCCGGCCCTCCTTAACATCAGTTCTAAGAATTAAGCAGTCCTATGTGAAAAGAGGGGGCTCTTTGGTGATTGTTAGGGTGGGAAAATTGACCGTGGCTTGGTTAGGCAGGGAGTGGGGAGTTTGAGGCAACTGCCTGCCACCTAAGCAGGAGCTCCCTCAGACACTGGTCCTTCCTGAGTCAGGCGCAACAGATTCGATCTTCCTGCTCCGTATAGCTGAGGGAGACAAAGGTGGTTCTAAGCCATCTTTCCATTTCTTCCAGTCCTGGATGAATCAGGGACCGAACTAGTCCCCAGAATAAGCTGGAGTAAACAACAGGGCCCAGAGTACTTTAACGTACACTGGCTTGTGATGTCCTCTGAGCAGTCACTATGTCAGTGGGGATCGGTCAGAGCACACTGCTGTGTGACACCTCACCATCACACCCTGTCATGCCTTGTCATGGGCCAGTGCTCCCTCATTACACCTCCTGTGTTGAGGTGCAATATTGGTGTCTAGCTATTCCAGCTCTACATCACCCAGGAATTCCCCTCTGCCACAGGAATCCTCAGCGGCCCCTTTAGGGAAACTTTCCAGAGGCTTTGTGCTGCTAGTCACTGAACTCACTAGAGATACAGCAATTTACAGCAATGGGTCTAGTCCCATTGACTTCAACAGAGATATGCCAATCTACACCCTCTGAGGAACTGGTCCCATTCACTTCAATGGAGCTAACCTGAATTACACCATGTGGGCACTGGCTCAACAGACTAGTGATAATGTTTTCTTTACTCTCCGATTCACTCTCCGTCCCTTTCTACAGCGCTGTTCACCCACTGTACACTGTCCTTTTGGTTGCTGTTAGATGCCAGAGAGAAAGTTTGAAATTGTTCTAACTCATTGCCCTGATCACTCCTATGAACAATAATTTTTAATATCTCAGCAAACTGAAAAATAAAAACCTGATGAAGTTACTGTCAATAGGGACATTTCTGGACAATATTAAACACAAAGAAGCCGTCCTCCAGCACCAAATATGTGATTTCAGGGAGGTAACGGGGGAGGATTTGGTGACTTTTTATAAACAACTAAACTAAGGCTCAGATATAATGAGAAAACCTTTTGTGACATAAGGACCTGTGCATGTCAAGTAAATTCATTATATACCAGCTTGAATGGCAATTCGACTGCCTCCAAATGTCTAACACAATTATGTTGAGAAGGAGGAGATTGTACAGCTGTGTTTCCCCTCCACTAAAAGAAAGCAAAAGTAACTAAAAGGGGATGACTAGAAGTTGAAGGCTTTCCACTAGGCCTGGCTGAGCCTGCTGGAGTTCGAGGGTTCATGAAACTCTCTGTTTTTTGGGTTCACAGGGTTCACAGAACTAGTTTGAGTTCACCAACCTTTTCTCTGTAACTTAAACCCACTGTGGCTGGATTTTTTTTCCTAAGGGAGATTCAATATTAAATACATGGAAGCAGATTTTAATCTCTATTCCACCATCATAAACCTAGAGTAACTCCTGTGAAGTCAGTGGAGTTACACTGGTGTAAATCGGGGGTATTTTAGATCATAATCTGGTCCATGGTTTTCTGCCAGAATGACAGCCTGAACTCTCTATTAGAGACATAAGAACATCTCCTCCAGAGCTGGGTGACCCTTCTGTTTATAGTACATAGACTTGGTGATGTATTTTGCGGTTTATGCCTTTGTTTTCCTATCTACTATATCTTTAAATCTTACGGATGATACTATCCACTGAGACGGGCAGCCATTTTGTGTTCAGGCTTGGAGGACACAAAGTCAAGCCCACGATGTTTGAGTGGTTTTGAAACTAGGCAAAACCAGTTGACCTGTCCCGACTTACTGCCCAAGCCTTGCTGTTTATGGATTCAACCCAATGGGCTTCTAGGTGCTGATCGGGGAGGTGCAGAGAGGCAACGCACCGGCAAAGAGTGCTCAGAGTCTGCTCAGCACCTGGAGAGAGCAGTCCATATATTGCTGACAGGGCCGGCTCCAGCTTTTTTGCCACCCTAAGCGGCGAAGAGAAAAGAAAAAAAGAAAAAAAAGATAAAGCCGCGATCGGCAGCTGCTCTATCACACCGCTTCATTCTTTGGCAGCAATTCAGTGGCTGGTCCTTTCGTCTGAGAAGGACTGAGGGACCCGCCACCAAATTGCCGCCGAAGACCCGGATGTGCCGCCCCTTTCCATTGGCTGCCCCAAGCACCTGCTTCCTGCACTGGTGCCTGGAGCTGGCCCTGATTGCTGAGAAATGAGCACAGGGCTCAACAAAGAATGTAAACTTCTAGGCTCCCAGAGAACTGAGCCCTGGTGAGCAAGGGGGAAGTGGGAATGATGGGGGTGCAGCCCGACGGTAGCCTGGACATAGCATACCAAGGGCAACTCCTGTTCCCTCCTGCGAACCCCATGAAATGGTCAATGCCTCATGACATATACTAGGTAGAGTGTCCTTCCCGACCCACCAGCATACAGGGTTTTCCCCCCTCAGCTTATTGGATAGCGAGTAACAGAGCACCATGCTCATCAGCCTTTCTGATGGCTTTCTCCAATCCTTCATCCTTACTCTGACTGAATGCCCTATACTGCTGTGTATGGCCTTGGTGGAGTGAGAGTACATGGAGGGACTGACTCATGCTAAATATTTTACATAAGAGTTGAAACACTGAAGGCCCAGTCCCAATCTCCCATACACCAATTCTTCACCCAGTAAAATCCACTGACTTTAGTGGAGTTACTCCTTTTGTCATGCTGGTTTAACTGAAATCAGAATCAGGCCCTGAGCATGAAAACAAAGCTCAATAACGATAGATAGTCATAAGAAGAGAAGTCAGTGTTACAGAAACAATCCCTTAAGATTTCTCTTTCTTCAAAACCCTGGGTCTATTCTGAAGTGAGCCCCTGCAAATGCAAAATAGGGGTTTCATAGTTACTTCCCCCCAGTGGTTTCTAGGCCAATAGCAACTTAGTTTCCAAGTCAGAAGACAATACTATAACTACCATACCTGTAAATTCAGATTTATTTTCTATACTTTTAGGGCTTGTTTACACAGGAAAGTTTTACCAGTTATGCCAGTAAAATGACACCAGTACAGTTAAACCAATATAGTTACACCAATATAACTTCCCATGTAGACACCTATTCTGGAGCTTTTTCCGTTTAGCTTAAACCCTTTTCAAAGCAATTTAAGCCAAAACAAAAAAAGGGCATTTTTATACCAGAATGAGAGTGTCCACATGGGGACACAGCTATAAGGACATGGGTTTAAATTTACACTTTAGCTTATATGTGGCTACCTTGTAACCCACTATGCACTATTTGTTGTGTACACCAGCCAAACACAGTGAATGAAAGTCATTTGTATGGAAAGGACATAGTAAATGGCAGAGGTCGGTCAACACAATCTGTGCCTAGGCAACACTTCAGAGTGCCCCACCCCTCAAATTTGGCCCAGTTACCCCTCCATCATGACGGAGGCGTGACTGGGCCAAATTTGAGCAAGTGGCATTCTGACTTGATGCACGGGGTTGCAGTGCCACTCACGTTTGGTCCAGCCTCCCCTCCATCATGGCCACTTGCCAGTTGGCATTGAGGGGGTTTTGAGTCACATAAGGGTATGCATATAAATGTAGTTTTGGAATTACTTGATTTTTAAGTGTTTAACCATGCAAATTCAATGTAGCATTTTCCATGATAAATATATGTACAGTATATTTTGGATATGATTAGCACAATCTACGACAAGCAGGGGTGAAATCCTGGCCCACTTAAGTCAATGGGAGTTTCCCCCCAGGTGCGGATCATGAATACCCTAAACTTCATTGTCTTTGGATTGCGGGGGCTATCTATCTGCATATGATTAGGTTAGATTCGATCAGATTAGATTGATGGATGGAGATATGGAGGGAAGTATGATCTATTCCTTTTTCAGGGGTAATGCACAAAGAAATTAAAGTCAGATGGATTTCAGAGGAGTATAAATTTGAATAAAGTTAAATGACCATCGTGGGCTCTTTAACTTGGGGATATTTATCCAATTATATCAAAAGCATATATAATTCCATTCTCCACACTACGTCGTCCTTTAAAATACAGATTAAGATCATTTATATTAAAATGTGGTATATATCCTCGAAGGAGCTCTCCGAAAACTTCAAAGATTTTCAAAATATCAGGTATTAAGCAGTTAA